>NW_019251724.1:2701-7544 GCF_002742605.1 Olea europaea var. sylvestris | reverse complement strand
GGCCCATAAGAACTTTTTGGAAATGTAGCGACTATTTTGGATTGCACTCACCACTTCATCGTGACGTATGAGGGATTTCGGCCATTTTTCGAAAGAATGAGCACTAGCATATTTGGAACGCTTGGATTGTCGGCGTACGAAGAATTGAGCGTAACTTTTGCACACGGTGTCCGTTTTTGGCCCATAAGTACTTTTTGGAAATGTAGCGACCGTTTTGGATTGAACTCACCACTTCGTCGTGACATATGAGGCATTTTGGCCATTCTTTGAAAGAATGAGCGCCTGTATATTTAGAACGCTTGAAGGGTCGACGGACGAAGAATTGAGCGTAGCTTTTGCACACGGTGTCCGTTTTGGGCCCATAAGTACTTTTTGGAAATGTAGCGACCGTTTTGGATTGAACTCACCACTTCGTCGTGACATATAAGGGATTTCGACCATTCTTCAAATGGATGAGTGCTTGTATATTTAGAACGCTTGGAGAGTTGACGGACGAAGAATTGAGCGTAACTTTTGCACAAAGCGTCCATTTTGGGCCCATAAGTACTTATTGGAAATGTAGCAAACGATTTGGATTGAACTCACCACTTCATCGTGAGGAATGAGGGATTTTGGCCATTTTTCGAAAGAATGAGCACTTGCATATTTGGAACGCTTGGATTGTCGGCGTACGAAGAAATGAGCGTAACTTTTGCACACGGTGTCCGTTTTGGGACCATAAGAACTTTTTGGAAATGTAGCGACCGTTTTGGATTGCACACACCACTTCATCGTGACGTACGAGGGATTTTGGCCATTCTTCGAAAGGATGGGAGCTTGTATATTTAGAACGCTTGGAGAGTCGGCGGACGACGAATTGAGCGTCACTTTTGCACACGGTGTCTGCTTTGTGCCGATAATAATTTTTTGGAAATGTAGTGACCGTTTTGGATTGAACTCACCACTTCGTCGTGATGTATGAGGGATTTTGGCCATTTTTCGACAGAATGAGCACTTTCATATTTGGAACGCTTGGATTGTCGGTGTATGAAGAATTGAGTGCAACTTTTGCACACGGTGTCCGTTTTGGGCCCATAAGTACTTTTTGGAAATGTAGCGACCGTTTTGGATTGAACTCACCACTTCGTCGTGACATACGAGGCATTTTGGCCATTCTTCGAAAGAATGAGCGCTTGTATATTTAGAATGCTTGGAGGGTCGACGGACGAAGAATTGAGCGTAGCTTTTGCACTCGGTGTCCGTTTTGGGCCCATAAGTAGTTTTTGGAAATGTAGCGACCGTTTTGGATTGAACTCATCACTTCATCGTGACGTAAGAGGGAATTTGGCCGTTCTTCAAAAGGATGAGCGCTTGTATATTAAGGACGCTTGGAGAGTCGGCGGACGAAGAATTGAGCGTAACTTTTGCACACGGTGTCCGTTTTGGGCCCATAAGTACTTTTTGGAAATGTAGCGACCGTTTTGGATTGAACTCATCACTTCGTCGTGACGTAAGAGGGAATTTGGCCATTCTTCAAAAGCATGAGCGCTTGTATATTAAGGACGCTTGGAGAGTCGGCGGACGAAGAATTGAGCGTAACTTTTGCACACAGTGTCCGTTTTGGGCCCATAAGAACTTTTTGGAAATGTAGCGACCGTTTTGGATTGAACTCATCACTTCGTCGTGACGTAAGAGGGAATTTGGCCATTCTTCAAAAGCATGAGCGCTTGTATATTAAGGACGCTTGGAGAGTCGGCGGACGAAGAATTGAGCGTAACTTTTGCACACAGTGTCCGTTTTGGGCCCATAAGAACTTTTTGGAAATGTAGCGACCGTTTTGGATTGAACTCATCACTTCGTCGTGACGTAAGAGGGAATTTGGCCATTCTTCAAAAGCATGAGCGCTTGTATATTAAGGACGCTTGGAGAGTCGGCGGACGAAGAATTGAGCGTAACTTTTGCACCCGGTGTCCGTTTTGGGCCCATAAGTATTTTTTGGAAATGTAGCGACCGTTTTGGATTGAACTCACCACTTCATCGTGACGTACGAGGGATTTTGGTCATTCTTGGAAAGAATGAGTGTTTGTATATTTAAAACGCTTGGAGAGTTGGCGGACGAAGAGTTGAGCGTAACTTTTGCACTCTGTGTCCGTTTTGGGCCAATAAGAACTTTTTGGAAATGTAGCGACCGTTTTGGATTGTACTCACCACTTCGTCGTGATGTATGAGGGATTTTGGCCATTTTTCTAAAGAATGAGCACTTGCATATTTGGAACGCTTGGAGAGTCGGCGGACGAAGAATTGAGCGTAACTTTTGCAGACGGTGTCCGTTTTGGGCCCACAAGAACTTTTTGAAAATGTAGCGACCGTTTTGGATTGAACTCACCACTTCATCGTGACGTATGAGGGATTTCAACGCTTGGAGAGTTGGCGGACGAAGAGTTGAGCGTAACTTTTGCAGACGGTGTCCGTTTTGGGCCCACAAGAACTTTTTGAAAATGTAGCGACCGTTTTGGATTGAACTCACCACTTCATCGTGACGTATGAGGGATTTCAACGCTTGGAGAGTTGGCGGACGAAGAGTTGAGCGTAACTTTTGCAGACGGTGTCCGTTTTGGGCCCACAAGAACTTTTTGAAAATGTAGCGACCGTTTTGGATTGAACTCACCACTTCATCGTGACGTATGAGGGATTTCAACGCTTGGAGAGTTGGCGGACGAAGAGTTGAGCGTAACTTTTGCAGACGGTGTCCGTTTTGGGCCCACAAGAACTTTTTGAAAATGTAGCGACCGTTTTGGATTGAACTCACCACTTCATCGTGACGTATGAGGGATTTCAACGCTTGGAGAGTTGGCGGACGAAGAGTTGAGCGTAACTTTTGCAGACGGTGTCCGTTTTGGGCCCACAAGAACTTTTTGAAAATGTAGCGACCGTTTTGGATTGAACTCACCACTTCATCGTGACGTATGAGGGATTTCAACGCTTGGAGAGTTGGCGGACGAAGAGTTGAGCGTAACTTTTGCAGACGGTGTCCGTTTTGGGCCCACAAGAACTTTTTGAAAATGTAGCGACCGTTTTGGATTGAACTCACCACTTCGTCGCTACGTACGAGGGATTTTTGCGATTTTTTGAAAGAATGAGCATCTGCATATTTAGAACGCTTTGAGAGTCGGCGGACTAAGAATTGAGCGTAACTTTTGCACACGGTGTCCGTTTTTAGCCCACAAGAACATTTTGGAAATGTAGCAACCATTTTGGATTGAACTCACCACTTCGTCGTGACGTATGTGGGATTTTGACCATTTTTCGAAAGAATGAGCACTTGCATATTTGGAACGCTTGGGTTGTCGGCGTAAGAAGAATTGAACGTAACTTTTGCACACAGTGTCCGTTTTGGGCCCATAAGTACTTATTGGAAATGTAGCGAACGATTTGGATTGAACTCACCACTTCATCGTGAGGAATGAGGGATTTTGGCCATTTTTCGAAAGAATGAGCACTTGCATATTTGGAACGCTTGGATTGTCGGCGTACGAAGAAATGAGCGTAACTTTTGCACACGGTGTCCGTTTTGGGACCATAAGAACTTTTTGGAAATGTAGCGACCGTTTTGGATTGCACACACCACTTCATCGTGACGTACGAGGGATTTTGGCCATTCTTCGAAAGGATGGGAGCTTGTATATTTAGAACGCTTGGAGAGTCGACGGACGACGAATTGAGCGTCACTTTTGCACACGGTGTCTGCTTTGTGCCGATAATAACTTTTTGGAAATGTAGTGACCGTTTTGGATTGAACTCACCACTTCGTCGTGATGCATGAGGGATTTTGTCCATTTTTCGAAAGAATGAGCACTTTCATATTTGGAACGCTTGGATTGTCGGTGTATAAAGAATTGAGTGCAACTTTTGCACACGGTGTCCGTTTTGGGCCCATAAGTACTTTTTGGAAATGTAGCGACCGTTTTGGATTGAACTCACCACTTCGTCATGACATACGAGGCATTTTGGCCATTCTTCGAAAGAATGAGCGCTTGTATATTTAGAATGCTTGGAGGGTCGACGGACGAAGAATTGAGCGTAGCTTTTGCACTCGGTGTCCGTTTTGGGCCCATAAGTACTTTTTGGAAATGTAGCGACCGTTTTGGATTGAACTCACCGCTTCGTCATGATGTATGAGGGATTTTGGCCATTTTTCGAAAGAATGAGCGCTTGTATATTTAGAATGCTTGGAGGGTCGACGGACGAAGAATTGAGCGTAACTTTTGCACACAGTGGCCGTTTTGGGCCCATAAGAACTTTTTGGAAACGTAGCGACCGTTTTGGATTGAACTCACCGCTTCGTCATGATGTATGAGGGATTTTGGCCATTTTTCGAAAGAATGAGCGCTTGTATATTTAGAATGCTTGGAGGGTCGACGGACGAAGAATTGAGCGTAACTTTTGCACACAGTGGCCGTTTTGGGCCCATAAGTACTTTTTGGAAATGTAGCGACCATTTTGGATTGAACTTAAGACTTCGTCATGACATACGAGGCATTTTGGCCATATGAGTGGTTGTATATTTAGAACACTTGGAGAGTCGGCGGATGAAGAATTGAGCGTAACTTTTGCACACAGTGTCCGTTTTGGGCCCATAAGAACTTTTTGGAAACGTAGCGACCGTTTTGGATTGCACTCACTACTTCATCGTGACGTATGAGGGATTTCGGCCATTTTTCAAAAGAATGAGCACTTACATATTTGGAACGCTTGGATTGTCGGCGTACGAAGAATTGAGCGTAACTTTTGCACACGGTGTCCGTTTTGGGCCCATAAGTACTTTTTGGAAATGTAGCGACCGTTTTGGATTGAACTCACCACT
>NW_019251724.1:572-2563 GCF_002742605.1 Olea europaea var. sylvestris | reverse complement strand
GTGTCCGTTTTGGGCCCATAAGAACTTTTTGGAAATGTAGCGACCGTTTTGGATTGTACTCACCACTTCGTCGTGATGTATGAGGGATTTTGGCCATTTTTCTAAAGAATGAGCACTTGCATATTTGGAACACTTGGATTGTCGGCGTACGAAGAATTGAGTGTAACTTTTGCACACAGTGTCCGTTTTGGGCCAAAAAGAACTTTTTGGAAGCTAAACTCAGAGCCATACTAGATGGGCTTCTATTGGCCAGAGGACTTGCGATTTTAGCTATCTGGCTCGAGGCAGATTCAACATTGGCTATTCACTGCATTACCAAAGGTGGAGGACCATGGTCGATTCAGGGTATTCTTAGACAGATCAGAGACCTCATCTACTTCGATAGAGACACGGTTTCACACATCTACAGAGAAGGCAACCAGGTTGCTGATTCTCTTGCTACAGAAGGCTGGAATCATCAGCGCTATCTAGAGTATGGACCACTAGAACTGCCTCGACATATTAGGGCGATAGTGCGGATCGACAGACATGGATTGCCCAGTTTCAGAGGTTCGTAATTTAGGCTATTCTTTATTGTATAGGAAAGTAGTACTTCCTCATTTATTGCTTTCATTTATTATATTCATTTGTTGCATCACTGCTTTTTGGAGGTCAGGTTCATGCCCCCCTCCTTCCGTGTATTCTTGATTTTTATTAAATAAATATGGTTGGGGAACCCTTAACCCCCATCGACCTTCCTTGGTGGACCCTAAAAATTCACTGAGGATGTGTGGATGTCTTTACTAAAAAAAAAAAAAAAATCACCACTTCGTCGTGACGTATGAGGGATTTCGGCCATTTTTCGAAAGAATGAGCACTTACATATTTGGAACGCTCGGATTGTCGGCGTACAAAGAATTGAGCATAACTTTTGCACACGGTGTTCATTTTGGGCCCATAAGTACTTTTTGGAAATGTAGCGACCGTTTTGGATTGAACTAACAACTTCGTCGTGATGTACGAGGGATTTTGGCCATTCTTCAAAAGAATGAGCACTTGTCTATTTAGAACGCTTGGAGTGTCGGCGGACGAAGAATTGAGAGTAACTTTAGCACACGGTGTCCGCTTTGGGCCCATAAGAAATTTTTGAAAATGTAGCGACCGTTTTGGATTGAACTCACCACTTCGTCGCTACGTATGAGGGATTTTTGCGATTTTTCGAAAGAATGAGCATTTGCATATTTAGAACGCTTTGAGAGTCGGCGGACTAAGAATTGAGCGTAACTTTTGCACACGGTGTCCGTTTTTAGCCCACAAGAACATTTTGGAAATGTAGCAACCATTTTGGATTGAACTCACCACTTCGTCGTGACGTATGTGGGATTTTGACCATTTTTCGAAAGAATGAGCACTTGCATATTTGGAACGCTTGGGTTGTCGGCGTACGAAGAATTGAACGTAACTTTTGCACACAGTGTCCGTTTTGGGCCCATAAGAACTTTTTGGAAATGTAGCGACCGTTTTGGATCGAACTCACCATTTCATCGTGACGTATGAGGGATTTTGGCCACTTTTCGAAAGAATGAGCACTTGCATATTTGAAACGCTTGGATTGTCGGCGTTCGAAGAACTGAGCGTAACTTTTGCACACGGTGTCCGCTTAGGGCCCATAAGAATTTTTTGGAAATGTAGCGACCGATTTGGATTGAACTCACCACTTCGTCATGACGAATGAGGGATTTCGGCGATTTTTTGAAAGAATGAGCACTAACATATTTGGAACGCTTGGATTGTCGGCATACGAAGAATTGAGCGTAACTTTTGCACACGGTGTCCATTTTGGGCCCACAAGAACTTTTTGGAAATGTACCGACCGTTTTGGATTGCACTCACCACTTCGTCGTGACGTACGAGGGATTTTGGCCATTCTTCGAAAGGATGAGAGCTTGTATATTTAGAACGCTTGGAGAGTTGGCGGACGACGAATTGAGCATAACTTTTGCACACGGTGT
>NW_019251724.1:0-412 GCF_002742605.1 Olea europaea var. sylvestris | reverse complement strand
CGCTTGGATTGTCGGCGTACGAAGAATTGAGCGTAACTTTTGCACACGGTGTCCGTTTTGGGCCCATAAGTACTTTTCGAAAATGTAGCGATTGTCTTGGATTGAACTCACCACTTCCTCGTGAAGGATGAGGGATTTTGGCCATTCTTCAAAAGAATCAGCACTTGTATATTTAGAACGCTTGGAGAGTCGGTGGACGAAGAATTGAGCGTAACTTTTGCACACGGTGTCAGTTTTGGGCCCATAAGAACTTTTTGGAAATGTAGCGACTATTTTGGATTGCACTCACCACTTCATCGTGATGTATGAGGGATTTCGGCCATTTTTCAAAAGAATGAGCACTAGCATATTTGGAACGCTTGGATTGTCGGCGTACGAAGAATTGAGCGTAACTTTTGCACACGGTGTCCGT
>NW_019251723.1:0-1265 GCF_002742605.1 Olea europaea var. sylvestris | reverse complement strand
TTCCGATCAACCTGTCAAATTCTGGCCAATTCCGACACAGTCGCAAAAAATGACGAAATTGCCCCCGGCGTGGTTTTTGTTCCTGATCAAGCTGTCAAATTTTAGCCAATTCCGACACAGTCTCGAAAAATGACGAAATTGTCCCCGGCGCGGTTTTTGTTTCCAATCAATCTTTCAAATTTCCGCCAATTCCGACACAGTCGCGAAAAATGACGAAATTACCCCCGACGCGGTTTTTGTTTCCGATCAACCTGTCAAATTTTAGCAAATTCCGACACAGTCGCAAAAAATGACGAAATTGCCCCCGACGCGTTTTTTGGTCCCAATCAACCTATCAAATTTTAGCCAATTCCGACACATTCGCGAAAAATGACGAAATTGCCCACGGCGCGATTTTTGTTTCCGATCAACCTGTCAAATTTTAGCCAATTCCGACAAAATCGCGAAAAATGACGAAATTTCCCCCCAGTGCGGCGCGGATTTCGTTTCCGATCAGCCGGTCAAATTTTAGCCAATTCCGACAAAATCGCGAAAAATGACGAAATTTCCCCCCAGTGCGGCGCGGATTTCGTTTCCGATCAGCCGGTCAAATTTTAGCCAATTCCGACAAAATCGCGAAAAATGACGAAATTTCCCCCCAGTGCGGCGCGGATTTCGTTTCCGATCAGCCGGTCAAATTTTAGCCAATTCCGACAAAATCGCGAAAAATGACGAAATTTCCCCCCAGTGCGGCGCGGATTTCGTTTCCGATCAGCCGGTCAAATTTTAGCCAATTCCGACAAAATCGCGAAAAATGACGAAATTGCCCCCGACGCAGTTTTTGTTTCCGGTGAACTTGTCAAATTTTCGCTAATTCCGACACAGTCGAGAAAAATGACGAAATTGCCCCCGGCGAGGTCTTTATTTCCGATAAACCGGTCAAATTTTAGCCAATTCCAATACAGTCGCGAAAAATGACGAAATTGCCCCCGACGCGGTTTTTGTTCACGATCAACAATTCAAATTTTAGCAAATTTCGACACAGTCGCAAAAAATGACGAAATTTCCCCCAGCGCGGTTTTCGTTTCCGATCAACCTGTCAAATTCTGGCCAATTCCGACACAGTCGCGAAAAATGACGAAATTGCCCCCGGCGTGGTTTTTGTTCACGATCAAGCTGTCAAATTTTAGCCAACTCCCACACAGTCGCGAAAAATGACGAAATTGCCCCCGGCGCGGTTTTTGTTTCCAATCAATCTTTCAAATTTCAGCCAATTCCGACACAGT
>NW_019251722.1:0-1265 GCF_002742605.1 Olea europaea var. sylvestris | reverse complement strand
TCGGCCCATTCCGACACCGTCGCGACAAATGACGAAATTGCCCCTGGTGCGGCTTTTCTTTGTTAATTTTCTGTCCAACACTTTTTCAACCTGACATAATTAGTACGAAAATTAATTATTCGGAGGCCTAAACGAAGGAATTTGGCTAAAATCCCGTGATCCGGGTATGTGCCCCGACTCAAATTTCTCGTGCCGTTTCCAATCAACCTGCAAAATTTTGGCCCATTCCGATATCGTCGCTTCAACTGAAGAAATTGCCCTTGGTGCGATTTTTCTTTCTTTATTTTCTGTCCAACAATTCTTCAACCTGACATAATTAATACGAAAATTAATTATTCGGAAGCCTAAACGAAGGAATTTGGCTAAAATCCCATGATCCTGGGTCTGTGCCCCGAGTCCAATTTCTCAGGCCGTTTCCAATCAACCTACCAAATTTTGGCCCATTCTGACACTGTCCAAACAAATGACAAAATTGCCCCTGGTGTGGTTTTGCGTTGTTAATTTTCTGTCCAACACATCTTCAACTTGACATAATTAATATGGAAATTAATTATTCGGAGACCTAAACGAAGGAATTTGGCTAAAATCCCGTGATCCCGAGTCTGTGCCCCGAGTCCAATTTTTGGGGCCGTTTCCAATCAACCTGCCGAATTTCGGCCCATTCCGACACCGTCGCGACAAATGACGAAATTGCCCCTGGTGCTGTTTTTCTTTCTTTATTTTCTGTCCAACAATTCTTTAACATAACATAATTAATACAAAAATTGTCTATTCGGAGGCCTAAACGAAGGAATTTGGCTACAATCCCGTGATCCCGGGTCTATGCCCCGAGTCCAATTTCTCGGGCAGTTTCCAATCAACCTGCCAAATTTTGGCCTATTCCGACACCGTCGCGACAAATGACAAAATTGCCCCTACAGGGGTTTTTCTTTGTTAATTTTCTTTCCAACACTTCTTCAGCCTGATATAATTAATACGGAAATTATTTATTCGGAGGCCTAAACAAAGGAATTTGACTAAAATCCTGTGATCCTGGGTATGTGTCCCGAGTCTAATTTCTCGAGCCGTTTCCGATCAACTTGCCAAATTTCGGCCCATTCCGGCACCGTTGTGACGTATGACAATATTGTCCCTAGTGCGGTTTTGCTTTGTTAATTTTCTGTCCAACACTTCTTCAACCTGACATAATTAATATGGAAATTAATTATAAGGAGGCCTAAACGAAAAAATTTGGCTAAAATCCTATGATCCCGAGTCTGTGCCTC
>NW_019251721.1:0-1265 GCF_002742605.1 Olea europaea var. sylvestris | reverse complement strand
TACAAAACTAAAAGGGTTGTGGGATGCCCGTGATGCTTTAAGTCCCCTTCCACCTTGTGAAGGTGACATAGCAAAGAAATTGCATGAATATCAACAAACACAACACACTATTTGATTTCTCATGAGGCTTAATCTCGTTTATGCTGGGGCTCGAGGTCAGATTTTACTTACGAACCCCTTACCGCCTGTGAACAAGGACTTCTCTCTCATCATTCAAGATGAAAGGCAAAGAAATGTATATTCACAGATAGTTGGAAAAACATTGGATGTGGCTGCCTTTGCTATCAAAAATGGACTGCCAAATTCCAACAAGAATTCTCCATCAAGAAATTCACATCTCAAATGTGATCTCTGCAACCTTGCTGGACATAAAGCTTAGAACTGCCATCAACACCTCAAGTGCGATCATTGTTGCAACAAAGGTCATACCATTGATGTTTGCTGGAAGCTCGAGCAAGCAAACATTCAAAGGGATAAGAAAGGAGCTTCAAACTCCCTTTCCAAAGCTTACCATGCGAATTCTAGATCTGAAAAAGCTGAAGCGACATCTTCCTCTTACGGCCTTACTACTTAACAATACCATGATTTGCTTGAACTCATTAATCGAACTAAATCGATTAGTGTTGCCAATCAAGTGTCAACAGTAAGCAATCTCTCAGGTATTCCTCCCAGCTTCCCCTTATCTGGTAAGGTTGTTCGATGGATTTTTGACAAAGGAACAACTAATCACATGGTTTGTTCACCTCATTATTTCTCCACTAGCATGCCTGTCACCAATCATTATGTCCATTTACCAAATCATGCCCTTGCTCAAGTAACACATATAGGGACAATTCGCTTTACCAGTAGCTGAATTTAATATCTATAGAAAAATTGACTCATCATGTTATGCAACGTTTACCAGCCGCCTTTATTTTGTGCAGGACCAACATTCGGGGAAGACGATTAGGATGAAAACTGAGCAAGCTGGACTCTACGACTTTGATGCTTCAAAGCATGTTGCGTGCAGCACCTTCGTTGCCACTGCCACTCCAATTCCCACCTCTGGCACCAATGTCTTGGTCATCTTTCTAATAAAAGCCTACAAGGGATTTCTTTGTATTCGGATTCTGTTAAATTCCATTTAGTTGATGATTGCTCCATTTGTCCACTTGCTAAACAAACTAGGCAACCTTTTCATTCCAGTTCTATAAATACAAAGTCTTGTTTTGAGTTAATTCATGTTGATATTTGGGGTGGTTATAATGTTCCAACTTTGCAAGGGG
>NW_019251720.1:0-1265 GCF_002742605.1 Olea europaea var. sylvestris | reverse complement strand
CAGATTTGAGGTTTAATTTCATTCATTAATGTGACTTCTAGTGTACAGTTAATGGCACCTGGTGGATTTGAGGATGTAAACAGCTATTGGATATCTCATAAGTAATTACATTATTCATCCTGTTTATCCTACATATTTATGAATCTTATTTGTGTTTACACCCCTGATATGTCTCAGTTTGAATGGTGGTGGGTTTGGATACGATTTGAAAATACAAAAAAATGTTAAAGTTGTTTTTGCTCATGAAACACTGTGCTCAAAAGGATAGAAACATACAGTTATCTTGTCATCCGAAAAATTGTTGTCCCCCTCCCATGCCATGGAGCTTCTTGAAAGTTAAGCTTAGTCCAAAGTTTTATCAACAGCGTTTATGCTTGGAATCTGCGGGTTGGGAACAGGCCAGAACGTTGTGCAGAACTCAACTAAATGTTAATTTATTAGTCAATGTTTCAAGTGGTCCAGCTATAGCTTAAAAGTAACATATATATCATCTTAGGACACTCAAACATGTAGTAGAGATAACTCCAGAGACTAAGAATAATTAAACATAAATTAGAATAGGTAAACGATAATACACAGTGATGAACATAGAGAAAAAGAGTACCATATTAACTCATGAAACTGAATGTATTCAGCAAGGAGTAATGATGTGGGTAGGTACCTTTCAAAAGCTTAATAAGAACCAGACTACTAGAATTTGCTGTGTTCTGCAGCACTGGCCCCAAAACAAGGTTTGGACAAACAGAAACAACATCAAGTCCACTCTTCTTTGCATATTCCCAAGCCTCACTCTCGGCTAACGTTTTGGAAAGACAATACCAGTTCTGCGTACACATAGAATCGAGTGGTCAAGTTAATAAGGGAGAAAAAATCTTATATAACCTTCTGCCAGTAATATCTAAGATATCGATAAAATAACAAAATCTCATGTCATGAATTTATCAGGCAGTTACATTTGATGATCTGCAGTATTCTTTGTCTGACCAACAAGTCTCATCTATAACTTGACCCTTGGGCCTGTTAGGGTTCATAACAACAGCAGCACCAGATGATACGTATACAACACGCCCGACATTTGCTTCAGAGCATGCCTTGAGTACATTGAGTGTACCTTTTACAGCAGGCTCAACCAGTTCTACCTGCAATTATATTCATATTGAGAGAGAAAAATAGAAGATTAACCAAACAGTGACAGCAGCATTTCTGAAAACAAATTAGCAGATCTGAATCCTAGTGAATGCAAAAAAAAAAAAAAAAAAAAAATT
>NW_019251719.1:0-1265 GCF_002742605.1 Olea europaea var. sylvestris | reverse complement strand
ATTAAACAGCTCGACACCTACGATGTATTAATATCACGATGCCTAGACAAATTAAATAACTCGACGCCTAAGATGTATTAATATCTCGATGCCTAAGTGAAGTTCTAGCCTTAACGTACTTATTCACCGACAACAAAGATTTATTTTTGTCATGCTCGATAAATAATACTCTTAAGGACTGAATTTTATAAAATCATTTTTGAAGTTAGGCGTTGACTCAAGCATGTAGACAAATTGTCTCGAGGACTTAATTTGTAAAATCATTTTTGAACACTATGCGTTGAGCTCGAGCATGTACACGAGTATCCTAAGGACTCAATTTGTAAAATCATTTTTGAACATTATGCGTTGAGCTCGAGCATGTACACAAGTTATCTCGAGGACTCAATTTGTAAAATTATTTTTGAACACTATGCGTTGAGCTCAAGCATGTACACGAGTATCCCGAGGACTCAATTTGTAAAATCATTTTTGAACATTATGTGTTGAGCTCGAGAATGTACACAAGTTATCTCGAGGACTAAATTTGTAAAATTATTTTTGAACACTATGCGTTGAGCATATTATGCATGTTTATCTCGAGGACTCCATGACAACGTAATTGTATCGATCTATAGTGTGATTCTCAAGGACAGTGATGGCCTTTTTATAAGATCTCTCACACCATTGATCGGGCACTGTGTGAACGGGAATGTTACTTGACGTGCTTGCTCAGGGTAAGGTTTTTTGATTGTTTGCGAGGGGGCAAGGCTTCAGTTGCTTGCACGGGGCAATGCTTTTTGATTGCTTGCGCGGGCAAGACTTTTTGATTGTTTGCGCGGGGCAAGGCTTTTTGTTGCTAGATCATATTTTGACGAATAGCTTAATTCTTATTAAACTTTAAAAATAGACTTGGTACACAGGCCTGATGACTAAAAACGTGAACCTTGGCACGTAGGCCTGACTACTGAAAAATAAAACTTGGCACGTAGGCCTGAGAATTGAAAACGTGAACCTTGACGCCCAGGCCTGGCTACTGATAACTGGAAGACCAAGTTACTTGTAATATATCTTTAAATTCTTGGCGTTCCATGGTCTTGGAAGTGATCTTCCTGATGTAACCCTTAAACTGTATGCGCCTCCTTGGAGTTCTCGTATGACTTCAAAGGGCCCTTCCCAAACTGGTTCTAGCTTGCCCGGGGCATGACCTGCTGCTTCGGCCCTTCTTAACACAAGGTCTCCGGCTCTGAATCTCCACGTCCTCACTTTTTTATTGAAGTACTTTG
>NW_019251718.1:0-1266 GCF_002742605.1 Olea europaea var. sylvestris | reverse complement strand
GTTCGAGGAATTGAGCATAACTTTCGCAGACGGTGTCCATTTTGGGACCATAAGTAGTTTTCGGAAATGTAGCGACCATTGTGCGTTAGCACACGATTTCATAATGACGTATTAGGGTTTTCGTCCTTTTTTTGAAGAACGACAGCTCGCATATTTTTAAAGCTTGGATTTTCGAGCATCGAAGAAATGAGCGTAACTTATGGAAACAGTGTCCGTTTTGGGCCCATAAGTACTTTTCGAAAATGTAGCGACCCTTTTGGATTGAACTCACAACTTCGTCGTGACGTATAAGGGATTTTGACCATTTTTTGAAGAACGTGCAGCTGCATATTTGGATTGACAGCGTTCGAGGAATTGATCATAACTTTCGCAGACGGTGTCCGTTTGGGACCATAAGTAGTTTTCGGAAATGTAGCGATCGTTGTGGGTTTAGCTCACGATTTCGTAATGACCTATTAGGGTTTTTGTCCTTTTTTTGAAGAACGACAACTCGCATATTTTTGACGCTTGGATTTTCGAGCTTAGAAGAAGTGAGCGTAACTTATGCAAACGGTGTCCGTTTTGGGCCCATAAGTACTTTTCGAAAATGTAGCGACCGTTGTGTGTTTATTTCACGATTTCGTAATGACGTATTAGGGTTTTCGTCCTTTTTTTGAAGAACGTGCCGCTGCATATTTGGATTGACGGCGTTGGAGGAATTGATCATAACATTCGCAGACGGTGTCCGTTTTGGGCCATAAGTACTTTTCGGAAATGTAGCGACCGTTGTGTGTTTATTTCACGATTTCGTAATGACGTATTAGGGTTTTCGTCCTTTTTTTGAAGAACGTGCCGCTGCATATTTGGATTGACGGCGTTGGAGGAATTGATCATAACATTCGCAGACGGTGTCCGTTTTGGGCCATAAGTACTTTTCGGAAATGTAGCGACCGTTGTGTGTTTATTTCACGATTTCGTAATGACGTATTAGGGTTTTCGTCCTTTTTTTGAAGAACGTGCCGCTGCATATTTGGATTGACGGCGTTGGAGGAATTGATCATAACATTCGCAGACGGTGTCCGTTTTGGGCCATAAGTACTTTTCGGAAATGTAGCGACCGTTGTGGGTTTAGCTCACGATTTCGTAATGACGTATTAGGGTTTTCGTCCTTTTTTTGTAGAACGACCGCTCGCTTATTTTTAACGCTTGGATTTTCGAGCATCGAAGAAATGAGCGTAACTTATGGAAACAGTGTCCGTTTTGGGCCCATAAGTACTTTTCGAAAAT
>NW_019251717.1:0-1266 GCF_002742605.1 Olea europaea var. sylvestris | reverse complement strand
TTGTTTCTGATTATATATAATCTCATAACCTGTCTTTACCATAATGTATGTAGTTTCCGGGAATGAATAAAACCTGTGTTAAATGGCAAATGTGGATCAAAGGTATTTGAACCAAGTATGGAACATACCAGATACAGAGCAGCAAATGATGCAACGGTTATGAGAATCAACGGCCAAAAAGCCAAAAAGAAAGTTCCGCCGAGGGTAAGCAAAAGTTTAGCCCGTGGAATCAAACCCTAACACAAAAAAGGAAAATAAAGATCTTGGTAATGTTAACGATACAAATGCAGGTGGGACCAAGAAATTAAGCAGAACTTTACACACAGAATGCATCTGAAGTGATGAAAACATTGTTTTATATTGTAGTGCGAATCAAGTAAATCCTGAAAAGGCCAAAGAATCACAAAGTTCCTTTACATTTTTTCAATTCCTTCGCTAATGCTGTAGACCTTATGTAACTAAAACAGCTCATAATTACTCCTAGCCACACTATTTCATTCAACTTCATTGCGAACAATCTAGTTTGGCCCTGCCCTTACAAGGATAAAACTTCTGGTATCAATTGCACGAGAATGCTATTGCATATGAACCTAGATGGTGGGTAATGCATATTTCATCATTTGTTACCAAGATTTGAAGCACTGAGTGCGTACGGCTGGAAGACCGGAGGAGAAAAATAATCTAATTCCAAGTAAAAACAACTTGAGTTTGAAAGCATTATTCAATGGCTAAATAACGAGTCAAATTTGCATTGAGCGTCGAAAATATTGCAATATTACAACCTTATCACTCATAAAGTGTAGCATATATAGAACTTGAATGAGAATTACAATATTACTAAATGGATTAGAATGAAAGGCCAAGCCAGATAAAGAATGCAAAATCCTAAAACACAATAAACTATTTTGATAGAACCTTTGAACCTATTCAATTAATTAAATGAAAACAAATGTGAGAATGTGACCACCTCAAGGCCTTCACTGTTCAGTGCCATAGACTGCTCCCTTTGATTAAATAGGTTTTGCTCAGAATATGTTCTCGCTGCATTTCTACTTGAGAAATTCCCATCTTCTTCTTTGAATTTCATTTGATCATCACCGTCAGTGCTTCTGTTCCTTTCCTCAAGCAATGAAGTAGGTGTCATACCTCGTCTCTTTAGTTCTTTCGTAAACAATGACTCAGGAGGTTCTTCACCTGAAATCGCGCGTAACAGGGTAGGTATTTCGGCACATCCAATAACTTTAACAATTATGGGGAGGAATTAAA
>NW_019251716.1:0-1266 GCF_002742605.1 Olea europaea var. sylvestris | reverse complement strand
TCGGGTGAAATTTTAGTCAAATTTGATTGAAAACGAGCCAAGGAACAAAATTCAACTAAAATTTAAGTCAAATTTGATTGGAAACACGCCAATGGATTAAATCCCAGTGAAATTTTAATCAAATTTTATTCGAAACGCGCCAATGAACCAAACACGTGTGAAATTTTAGTCAAATTTGATTGGAAATGCTCCAATGAACCAAACTCAGAGGAAATTATAGTCAAATTTGATTGAAAACGAGTCAATGATCAAAATTCAGATAAAATTTTAGTCAAATTTGATTCGAAATGCTTTAACGAACAAAATCATGGTGAAATTTTAGTCAAATGTGATTAGAAACACGTCAATAAACTAAATCCCAGTGAAATTATAATCAAATCTGATTGGAAACGTGCCAATGAACCAAACACATGAATTTTAGTCAAATTTGATTGGAAATGTAGCATCGAAAAAACTTGCATGATATTTTAGTCAAATTTGATTCAAAATGTGCCAATGAAACAAAGTCATGTGAATTTTAGTCAAATTGGATTGAAAATGCGCCAATGAACCAAACCATGTGAAATTTTAGTCAAATTTGATGGTAAACGCACAAACAAACAAAATTCAGATGAAATTTAAGTCAAATTTAATTTGATGCACGCCAATAAACGAAACCCAAGTGAAATTTTAGTCAAATTAGATAGGAATTGCGCTAATGAAAAGCCACATGAAATTTTTGTCAAATTTGATTCAAAATGTGCCAATGAATTAAAGTCATGTGAAATTTTAGTCAAATTTAAATAGAAAAGCACCAATGAACCAAATTGAGGTGAAATTTTAGTCAAATTTGATTGAAAACGTACAAATGAACCAAACTCAGGTGAAATTTTAGTCAAATTTGATTGAAAATGTGCCAAGGAACAAAATTCAGATGAAATTTAAGTCAAATTTGATTAGAAACATGCCAATGAACTATATCCCAGTGAAATTTTAATCAAATTTGATTCGAAACGCGCCAATGAACCAAACACGTGTGAAATTTTAGTCAAATTTGATTGGAAATGCACCAACGAACCAAACTCAGGTGAAATTGTAGTCAAATTTGATTGAAAACGAGCCAATGATCAAAATTCAGATAAAATTTTAGTCAAATTTGATTCGAAATGCTCTAACGATCAAAATCCTGGTGAAATTTTAGTCAAATTTGATTAGAAACATGTCAATAAACTAAATCCCAGTGAATTTTAAACAAAACTAATTGGAAACACGCCAATGAATCAAACA
>NW_019251715.1:0-1266 GCF_002742605.1 Olea europaea var. sylvestris | reverse complement strand
GAAACAAAGATTAATCTCTTAGTTAAGGAGTTTGAAAATTTCTTCATGAAACAAAATGAACCTATTATTGATATGATTACTTGCTTTACTGATATTGTAAATGGTCTCAAAGATTTTGATCACAAATTTACTAACGGTGAACTTGTAAGCAAAATGCTTAGGTCATTATCAGAAGATTGGAGCCCATTGAGAATGTTGATAGAAAACACCAAAGATATCAACACATATCTGTTGGAAGAATTATATGGGACACTAATGACCTATGAAATTAACGTCAAAATCAAAGAAAAGACAAGGAAAAGCAAAGAGGAACCAAAGGGTCTTCAAAACGTTAAATTGCTCTCAAATTGGCAATTGATGAAGGTACATCGAATAAAACTTCAAGTGATGAAGAATTGGATGATTTAGTTCTTCTTGTCAAGAAATGAATTTTCTTTTGAAACAATCGAAAATTCCAAAAGAAGGAAGAAAAGGGAGAAGAGAAGAACAAAAAAATCATTTGCTATGATTGTGACAAACCCGAACACAAAAGAACCGAATGTCCCAACAAGAAGAAAATTTTCAAAAAGAAGGCCTTACAAACTACATGGGATGATAGTGACGACGATAATCAAATAGTGGCCAATACGAAATTGCCAACATGTGCTTCATGGCTATTGAGGAAGAGGTAAGCCCTATAGAAAAATTTTCATTTGAAGAATTATCGGCTTGTTATAATGAAATACTTGAAAATTTTGAAAAACTTTCCAAAGATTATTCCATGTTCAAAAAGAAAAATTCTTTATTAAAAGATGAAATAAAGAAACTTTTGGAAAATCAAAAGGAAAATAATAAATATGATTGTTTAATAAAGGAAAATCATCTCCTTAAAGAAAAAGTAGATGATTTAACAAAAATTGTTTACAAGTTCACCCAAGAAAAGAAAAATTTCGACTTGATGCTTGGAGATCAAAAATGTGTTTTCGACAAATGAGGATTGGGCTACAAACCATCCTTAAAACAAAAATATCTTGAGAATATATTTTTTAAATCTTCAAAAACTCTTAATTCTAAGACTACATGTAATTTTTGCAATAAGATTGGACATGTTGCATATAATTGTCTCGGTAAGAAGAGACTTTATTTTGAAAATAAGCATAAGTGGATACGAAAATCCACAAAAACTAACTATCAAGGACCCAAATTAATATGGGTACCAAAAGTCAAAAATTGAAATTATTTTTGCAGGTACCACAAAAAATTTGGAGGAAATGGTTCTTGGATAGT
>NW_019251714.1:0-1266 GCF_002742605.1 Olea europaea var. sylvestris | reverse complement strand
ACCTGATCCGAGTCTTCACAGATAAAGAATTTCAATATTTAATCACCTCTACACTCGTGATCTAAATGTCACACTCTACATCCTCGATACAAATCACCAATGTACTCCCAGGCATTTATACTCTACATTACCAATTGACACCCTCACACTAATTGCTATTGCATCTTAAACCCCACTTAGAAAAATTAACACCTTTGGCGACCACAAATGTTAGGGCCTAATTTAAATCGACCCACGCACCACAAGTTTATTCCAACACCAATGCTAAAAAAAGTCCAGAAAGTATTTATCCCACAAAGTAAAGGGTAAAGGTGGCACTGAAAAAGAGAATAGAAGAGAGAATTGGTTACCTCACTACACTCACAAAAGAGGCTTATAAAGAGGAGGAAGATAAATTATACATGTCTGCCACATAATCTCATAAATCACACAAACTCACGAAGATAAAGGAGAAAATGGATGCTCCTCTTTCTTCTTACTACCACATTCTCTCACACCATTCTCAAAAGAAAATGAGTATGATATAGATCTCAACATACTATGCATGCAAACACATTACACAATAATCAGATTACATCAATTCATGCAGTTACACACATAAACAAATTGAAAGTGTAACATATTAACTAAACAGAATTTAGTGATCATACATGCAGAAAAGAATTACACACTGATACAAATGCAATAACCAAGTTTACTCTCTCAATAAACCTCACATGGGTCATAACTTGACCCAGTGGCAATATCTGCCTCACCACTCTCTTTATCTTTCCTTTTATTATCATTCCTAGGACAGTCTATTTCACCATATCCAAATTTATAGTAGTTAAAACACATTTTACTTTTTTATACTTGCCTTAGACTTACATTTGCCATCAACAGTTTTATAAAAAAAACTTTTCGTTTCGCCAAATTGAAAAATCACATTTTTCCATTAAAAAAACACAATTCAAAATGTGTTATCATTTTACCAAAAAAGGCACAAAATACAAAATGCAACCAACAACGACTGCAAGGAAAGTACAGACACAATTCACACAGAATAGTTAAATAAACTTTCTTGAGGTCACATGTAATTCTAATAATAAAAAAATTAATTGGCAACAAATTCACAAAGAATTCAAGGCATAATTAACAAATAATGATTACACCTTTACGGTAACTACAAACCTAACGTTACTTCACATGATGACTAAATGAGAAAAGTAAATTGTTACCCTACAAGATAACCAGAACTACAATAATAAAACGAAAATAACACGATAC
>NW_019251713.1:0-49245 GCF_002742605.1 Olea europaea var. sylvestris | reverse complement strand
CGGACGAATAATTGAGCGTGACTTTTGCACACGGTGTCCGTTTTGGGCCCATAAGAACTTTTTGGAAATGTAGCGACCGTTTTCGATTGAATTCACCACTTCGTCGTGACGTATGAGGGATTTCAGCCATTTTTCAAAAGAATAAGCACTTACAAATTTGGAATGCTTGGATTGTTGGCGTACGAAGAATTGAGCGTAACTTTAGCACACGGTGTCCGTTTTGGGCCCATAAGAACTTTTTGGAAATGTAGCGATCGTTTTGGATAGAACTCACCACTTCGTCGTGACGTATGAGGGATTTCGACCATTTTTCGATAGAATGAGCACTTGCATATTTGGAACGCTTGGATTGTCTGCGTAAGAAGAATTGAGCGTAGCTTTTGCACACGGAGTCTGTTTTGGGCCCATAAGCACGTTTTGGAAATGTACCGACCGTTTTGGATTGAACTCACCACTTCGTCAAGACGTACGAGTGATTTTGGCCATTTTTCGAAGGAATGAGCCCTTGTATATTTAGAACGCTTGGAGAGTCGGCGGACGAAGAATTGAGCGTAACTTTTGCACAAGGTGTCCGTTTTGGGCCCTTAAGAACTTTTTGGAAATATAGCGACCGTTTTGGATTGAACTCACCACTTCGTCGTGACGTACGAGGGATTTTGGTGATTTTTAGAACGAATGAGCACTTGCATATTTGGAACGCTTGGATTGTCGACGTACGAAGAATTGAGCGTAACTTTTGCACCCGGTGTCCGTTTTGGGCCCATAAGTACTTTTCGAAAATGTAGCGACCGTTTTGGATTGAACTCACCACTTCGTCGTGACGTACGAGGGATTTTGGTGATTTTTCTAAAGAATGAGCACTTGCATATTTAGAACGCTTGGGGAGTCGGCGAACGAAGAATTGAGCGTAACTTTTGCACCCGGTGTCCGTTTTGGGCCCTTAAGTACTTTTCGAAAATGTAACGACTGTTTTGGATTGAACTCACCACTTCATCGTGACTTATGAGGGATTTTGGCCATTTTTTAAAAGAATGAGCACTTGCATATTTGGATCGCTTGGATTGTCGGCGTACGAAGAATTGAGCGTAACTTTTGTACACGTGTCCGTTTTGGGCCCATAAGTACTTTTTGGAAATGTAGCGACCGTTTTGGATTGAACACCCAACTTCATCGTGACGTACGAGGGATTTTGGCCATTTTTTGAAAGAATGAGCACCTGCACATTTAGAATGCTTGGAGAGTCGGCGGACGAAGAATTTAGCGTAACTTTTGCACACGGTGTCCGTTTTGGGCCCATAAGTACTTTTTGGAAATGTAGCGACTGTTTTGGATTGAACTCACCACTTCGTCATGACGTACGAGTGATTTTGGCCATTTTTCGAAAGAATGAGCACTTGCATATTTAGAACGCTTGGAGAGTCGGCGGACGAAGAATTGAGTGTAACTTTTGGACACGGAGTCCGTTTTGTGCCCATAAGTACTTTTTGGAAATGTAGCGACCATTTTGGATTGAATTCACCACTTCGTCATGACGTATGGGGAAGTTAAGCCATTTTTCGAAAGAATGAGCACTTGCATATTTAGAACGCTTGAAGAGTCACCGAACGAAGAATTGAGCGTAACTTTTGCACACGGTGTCCGTTTTGGGCCCACAAGAACTTTTTGGAAATATTGCGACCGTTTTGGATTGAACTCACCTCTTCGTCGTGACGTACGAGGGATTTTGGCAATTTTTTGAAAGAATGAGCACTTGCATATTTAGATTGCTTTGAGAGTCGACGGACGAAGAATTGAGCGCAACTTTTACACACGGTGTCCGTTTTGCGCCCATAAGTACTTTTTGGAAATGTAGCGACCGTTTTGGATTGAACTCACCACTTCGTCGTCACGTACGAGGGATTTTGGCCATTTTTCGAAAGAATGAGCACTTGCATATTTAGAATGCTTGGAGAGTCGACGGACGAAGAATTGTGCGTAACTTTTGCACACGGTGGCCGTTTTGGGCCCATAAGAACATTTTGGAAATGTAGCGACCGTTTTGGATTGAACTCACCTCTTCGTCGTGACGTACGAGGGATTTTGGCTATTTTTCGAAAGAATGAGCACTTGCATATTTAGAATGCTTGGAGAGTCGACGGACGAAGAATTGTGCGTAACTTTTGCACACGGTGGCCGTTTTGGGCCCATAAGAACATTTTGGAAATGTAGCGACCGTTTTGGATTGAACTCACCACTTCGCCGTGACATACGAGGGATTTTGGTGATTTTTCTAAAGAATGAGCACTTGCATATTTAGAATGCTTGGAGAGTCGACGGACGAAGAATTGAGCGTAAGTTTTGCAACCGGTGTCTGTTTTGCGCCCATAAGAACTTTTTGAAAATGTAGCGACCATTTTGGATTGAACTCACCACTTCGTCGTGACGTACGAGGGATTTTGGTGATTTTTCGAAAGAATGAACACTTGCATGTTTAGAACGCTTGGAGAGTCGACGGACGAAGAATTGAGCGTTACTTTTGGACACGGAGTCCGTTTTGCGCCCATAAGTACTTTTTCGAAATGTAGCGACCATTTTGGATTGAACTCACCACTTCGTCGTGAAGTAGGAGGGATTTTGGCCATTTTTTGAAAGAATGAGCACTTGCATATTTAGAACGCTTGGAGAGTCACGGAACAAAGAATTGAGCATAACTTTTGTGCACGGTGTCCGTTTTGGGCCCATAAGAACTTTTGGGAAATGTAGCGACCGTTTTGGACTGAACTCACCACTTCATCGTGATGTACGAAGGATTTTGGCGATTTTTCAAAAGAATGAGCACTTGCATATTTAGAATGCTTGGAGAGTCGGCGGACGAAAAATTGAGCTTAACTTTTGCACCCGGTGTCCATTTTGGGCCCATAAGAACTTTTTGGAAATGTAGCGACCGTTTTGGATTGAACTCACCACTTCATCGTGACGTACGAGGGATTTTGGTGATTTTTCGAAAGAATGAGCACTTGCATATTTAGAATGCTTGGAGAGTCGGCGGACGAAGAATTGAAAGTAGCTTTTGCACACGGTGTCCATTTAGCGCCTATAAGTACTTTTTGGGAATGTAGCGACCGTTTTGGATTGAACTCACCACTTCATCATGACGTATGAGGGAGTTCGCCCATTTTTCAAAAGAATGAGCACTTGCATATTTAGAACGCCTGGAGAGTCGGCGGACGAGGAATTGAGCGTAACTTTTGCACAAGGTGTCCGTTTTGGGCCCATAAGAACTTTTTGGAAATGTAGCGACAGTTTTGGATTGAACTCACCACTTCGTCGTGACGTATGGGGAAGTTAAGCCATTTTTCGAAAGAATGAGCACTTGCATATTTGGAACGCTTGGATTGTCGGCGTACGTAGAATTGAGCGTAACTTTTGCACTCTGTGTCCGTTTTGGGCCCATAAGTACTTTTTGGAAATGTAGCGATCATTTTGGATTGAACTCACCACTTCATCATGACGTACGAGGGATTTTGGCCATTTTTCAAAAGAATGAGTACTTGTATATTTAGAACGCTTGGGGAGTCGGCGAACGAAGAATTGAGCGTAACTTTTGCACCCGGTGTCCGTTTTGGGCCCATAAGTACTTTTCGAAAATGTAACGACTGTTTTGGATTGAACTCACCACTTCATCGTGACTTATGAGGGATTTTGGCCATATTTAAAAGAATGAGCACTTGCATATTTGGATCGCTTGGATTGCCGGCGTACGAAGAATTGAGCGTAACTTTTGTACACGTGTCCGTTTTGGGCCCATAAGTACTTTTTGGAAATGTAGCGACCGTTTTGGATTGAACACACAACTTCATCGTGACGTACGCGGGATTTTGGCCATTTTTTGAAAGAATGAGCACCTGCACATTTAGAATGCTTGGAGAGTCGGCGGACGAAGAATTGAGCGTAACTTTTGTACACGTGTCCGTTTTGGGCCCATAAGTTCTTTTTGGAAATGTAGCGACCGTTTTGGATTGAACACACAACTTCATCGTGACGTACGCGGGATTTTGGCCATTTTTTGAAAGAATGAGCACCTGCACATTTAGAATGCTTGGAGAGTCGGCGGACGAAGAATTGAGCGTAACTTTTGTACACGTGTCCGTTTTGGGCCCATAAGTTCTTTTTGGAAATGTAGCGACCATTTTGGATTGAACTCACCACTTCGTCATGACGTATGGGGAAGTTAAGCCATTTTTCGAAAGAATGAGCACTTGCGAACGCTTGAAGAGTCACCGAACGAAGAATTGAGCGTAACTTTTGCACACGGTGTCCGTTTTGGGCCCATAAGAACTTTTTGGAAATATAGCGACCGTTTTGGATTGAACTCACCTCTTCGTCGTGACGTACGAGGGATTTTGGCAATTTTTTGAAAGAATGAGCACTTGCATATTTAGATTGCTTTGAGAGTCGGCGGACGAAGAATTGAGCGCAACTTTTACACACGGTGTCCGTTTTGCGCCCATAAGTACTTTTTGGAAATGTAGCGACCGTTTTGGATTGAACTCACCACTTCATCATCACGTATGAGGGATTTTGGCCATTTTTCGAAAGAATGAGCACTTGCATATTTAGAACGCTTGAGGAGTCGGCGGACGAAGAATTGAGCGTAACTTTTGCACACGGTATCCGTTTTACGCCCATAAGAACTTTTTGGAAGTGTAGCGACCGTTTGGATTGAACTCACCACTTCATCATGATGTACGAGGGATTTTGGCTATTTTTCGAAAGAATGAGCGCTTGTATATTTGGATCGCTTGGATTGTCGGCGTACGAAGAATTGAGCGTAACTTTTGCACACGGTGGCCGTTTTGGGCCCATAAGAACTTTTTGGAAATGTAGCGACCGTTTTGGATTGAACTCACCACTTCGCCGTGACATACGAGGGATTTTGGTGATTTTTCTAAAGAATGAGCACTTGCATATTTAGAATGCTTGGAGAGTCGACGGACGAAGAATTGAGCGTAAGTTTTGCAATCGGTGTCCGTTTTGCGCCCATAAGAACTTTTTGAAAATGTAGCGACCGTTTTGGATTGAACTCACCACTTCGTCGTGACGTACGAGGGATTTTGGTTATTTTTCGAAAGAATGAACACTTGCATGTTTAGAACGCTTGGAGAGTCGACGGACGAAGAATTGAGCGTTACTTTTGGACACGGAGTCCGTTTTGCGCCCATAAGTACTTTTTGGAAATGTAGCGACCATTTTGGATTGAACTCACCACTTCGTCGTGACGTAGGAGGGATTTTGGCCATTTTTTGAAAGAATGAGCACTTGCATATTTAGAACGCTTGGAGAGTCACGGAACGAAGAATTGAGCATAACTTTTGTGCACGGTGTCCGTTTTGGGCCCATAAGAACTTTTGGGAAATGTAGCGACCGTTTTGGACTGAACTCACCACTTCATCGTGACGTACGAAGGATTTTGGCGATTTTTCAAAAGAATGAGCACTTGCATATTTAGAAAACTTGGAGAGTCGACGGACGAAGAACTGAGCGTAACTTTTACACACGATGTCTGTTTTGCGCCCATAAGTACTTTTTGGAAATGTAGCGACCTTTGTGGATTGAACTCACCACTTCATCATGACGTACGAGGGATTTTGACAATTTTTCGAAAGAATGACCACTCGCATATTTAGAACGCTTGGATAGTTGACGGACGAAGAATTGAGCGTATCTTTTGCACACGGTGTCCGTTTTGGGCCCATATGTACTTTTTGGAAATGTAGCGACCATTTTGGATTGAACACACAACTTCATCGTGACGTACGAGGGATTTTGGCCATTTTTCGAAAGAATGAGCACCTGGATATTTACAACACTTGGAGAGTCGACAGACGAAGAATTGGGTATAACTTTTGCACCCAGTGTCCGTTTTGCGCCCAAAAGAACTTTTTGGAAATGTAGCGACCGTTTTGGATTGAACTCACCACTTCGTCGTGACGTACGAGGGATTTTGGTTATTTTTCGAAAGAATGAACACTTGCATTTTTAGAACGCTTGGAGAGTCGACGGACGAGGAATTGAGCGTTACTTTTGGACACGGAGTCCGTTTTGCGCCCATAAGTACTTTTTGGAAATGTAGCGACCATTTTGGATTGAACTCATCACTTCGTCGTGACGTACGATGGATTTTGGCCATTTTTCGAAAGAATGAGTACTTGCATATTTAGAATGCTTGGAGAGTCATCGAACGAAGAATTGAGCATAACTTTTGTGCACGGTGTCCGTTTTGGGCCCATAAGAACTTTTGGGAAATGTAGCGACCGTTTTGGACTGAACTCACCACTTCATCGTGACGTACGAAGGATTTTGGCGATTTTTCAAAAGAATGAGCACTTGCATATTTAGAAAACTTGGAGAGTCGACGGACGAAGAACTGAGCGTAACTTTTGCACACGATGTCTGTTTTGCGCCCATAAGTACTTTTTGGAAATGTAGCGACCTTTGTGGATTGAACTCACCACTTCATCATGACGTACGAGGGATTTTGACGATTTTTCGAAAGAATGAGCACTCGCATATTTAGAACGCTTGGATAGTTGACGGACGAAGAATTGAGCGTATCTTTTGCACACGGTGTCCGTTTTGGGCCCATATGTACTTTTTGGAAATGTAGCGACCATTTTGGATTGAACACACAACTTCATCGTGACGTACGAGGGATTTTGGCCATTTTTTGAAAGAATGAGCACCTGGATATTTACAACACTTGGAGAGTCCACAGACGAAGAATTGAGTGTAACTTTTGCACCCAGTGTCCGTTTTGCGCCCAAAAGAACTTTTTGGAAATGTAGCGACCGTTTTGGATTGAACTCACCACTTCGTCGTGACGTACGAGGGATTTTGGTTATTTTTCAAAAGAATGAACACTTGCATTTTTAGAACGCTTGGAGAGTCGACGGACGAGGAATTGAGCGTTACTTTTGGACACGGAGTCCGTTTTGCGCCCATAAGTACTTTTTGGAAATGTAGCGACCATTTTGGATTGAACTCATCACTTCGTCGTGACGTACGAGGGATTTTGGCCATTTTTCGAAAGAATGAGCACTTGCATATTTAGAATGCTTGGAGAGTCATCGAACGAAGAATTGAGCATAACTTTTGTGCACGGTGTCCGTTTTGGGCCCATAAGAACTTTTGGGAAATGTAGCGACCGTTTTGGACTGAACTCACCACTTCATCGTGACGTACGAAGGATTTTGGCGATTTTTCAAAAGAATGAGCACTTGCATATTTAGAACACTTGGAGAGTCGACGGACGAAGAATTGAGCGTAACTTTTGCACACGATGTCTATTTTGCGCCCATAAGTACTTTTTGGAAATGTAGCGACCGTTTTGGATTGAACTCACCACTTCATCATGACGTAAGAGGGATTTTGACGATTTTTCGAAAGAATGAGCACTCGCATATTTAGAACGCTTGGATAGTCGACGGACGAAGAATTGAGCGTAACTTTTGCACACGATGTCCGTTTTGGGCCCATAAGTACTTTTTGGAAATGTAGCGACCGTTTTGGATTGAACTCACAACTTCGTCGTAACGTACGAGTGATTTTGGCCATTTCTTGAAGGAATGAGCGCTTGTATATTTAGAACGCTTGGAGAGTCGACGGACGAAGAATTGATCGTAAATTTTGCACACGGTTTTCGTTTTGGGCCCATAAGTACTTTTTGGAAATGTGGTGATCGTTTTGGATTGAACTCACCACTTCCTCATGACGTACCAGTGATTTTGGCCATTTTTCGAAGGAATGATTGCTTGTATATTGAGAACGCTTGGAGAGTCGGCGGATGAAGAATTGAGCTTAACTTTTGCACACAGTGTCCATTTTGGGCCCATAAGAACATTTTGGAAATGTAGCGACCGTTTTGGATTGAACTCACCACTTGGTCGTGACGTACGAGGGATTTTGGCAATTTTTCAAAAGAATGAGCACTTCCGTATTTAGAACGCCTGGAGAGTCGGCGGACGAAGAATTGGGCACAACTTTTACACACGGTGTTCATTTTGCGCCCATAAGTACTTTTTGGAAATGTAGCGACCGTTTTGGATTGAACTCACCACTTCGTCGTGACGTACGAGGGATTTTGGCGATTTTTCGAAAGAATAAGCACTTGCATATTTAGAATACTTGGAGAGTCGGCGGAAGAAGGATTGAGCGTAAGTTTTGCACCCGGTGTCCGTTTTGCGCCCATAAGAACTTTTTGGAAATGTAGCGACCGTTTTGGATTGAACTCACCACTTCGTCGTGACGTACGAGGGATTTTGGCGATTTTTCAAAAGAATGAGCACTTGCATATTTAGAACGCTTGGAGAGTCGGCGGACGAAGAATTGAGCATAACTTTTACACACGGAGTTCATTTTGTGCCCATAAGTACTTTTTGGAAATGTAGCGACCGTTTTGGATTGAACTCACCACTTCATCGTGACGTAGGAGGGATTTTAGCCATTTTTAGAAAGAATAAGCACTTGCATATTTAGAACGCTTTGAGAGTTGGCGGACGAAGAATTGAGCGTATCTTTTGCACACGGTGTCCGTTTTGTGCCCATAATTACTTTTTGGAAATGTAGCGACCGTTTTGGATTGAACTCACCACCTCATCATGACGTACGAGGGATTTTGGCCATTTTTCAAAAGAATGAGCGCTTGTATATTTAGAACGCTTGGACAGCCGATGGACGAAGGATTGAACGTAACTCTTGCACACGTGTCCGTTTTTGGCCCATAAGTACTTTTTGGAAATGTAGCGACCATTTTGGATTGAACACACAACTTCATCGTGACGTACGAGGGATTTTGGCCATTTTTTCGAAAGAATGAGCACTTGCATATTTAGAACGCTAGGAGAGTCGGCGGACGAAGAATTGAGCGTAACTTTTGCACACGGTGTCCGTTTTAGGCCCATAAGTACTTTTTGGAAATGTAGCGACTGTTTTGGATTGAACTCACCACTTCGTCATGACGTATGGGGAAGTTAAGCCATTTTTCGAAAGAATGAGCACTTGCATATTTAGAACGCTAGGAGAGTCGGCGGACGAAGAATTGAGCGTAACTTTTGCACACGGTGTCCGTTTTAGGCCCATAAGTACTTTTTGGAAATGTAGCGACTGTTTTGGATTGAACTCACCACTTCGTCATGACGTATGGGGAAGTTAAGCCATTTTTCGAAAGAATGAGCACTTGCATATTTAGAACGCTAGGAGAGTCGGCGGACGAAGAATTGAGCGTAACTTTTGCACACGGTGTCCGTTTTAGGCCCATAAGTACTTTTTGGAAATGTAGCGACCATTTTGGATTGAACTCACCACTTCGTCATGACGTATGGGGAAGTTAAGCCATTTTTCGAAAGAATGAGCACTTGCATATTTAGAACGCTTCGAGAATTGGCGGACGAAGAATTGAGCGTATCTTTTGCACACGGTGTCCGTTTTGTGCCCATAATTACTTTTTGGAAATGTAGCGACCGTTTTGGATTGAACTCACAACCTCATCATGACGTACGAGGGATTTTGGCCATTTTTCAAAAGAATGAGCGCTTGTATATTTAGAACGCTTGGACAGCCGATGGACGAAGGATTGAACGTAACTCTTGCACACGTGTCCGTTTTGGGCCCATAAGTACTTTTTGGAAATGTAGCGACCATTTTGGATTGAACACACAACTTCATCGTGACGTACGAGGGATTTTGGCCATTTTTTCAAAAGAATGAGCACTTGCATATTTAGAATGCTAGGAGAGTCGGCGGACGAAGAATTGAGCGTAACTTTTGCACACGGTGTCCGTTTTGGGCCCATAAGTACTTTTTGGAAATGTAGCGACCGTTTTGGATTGAACTCACCACTTCGTCGTGACGTACAAGGGATTCTGGCGATTTTTTGAAAGAATGAGCACTCGCATATTTAGAACGCTTGGATAGTCGACGGACGAAGAATTGAGCGTAACTTTTGCACACGATGTCCGTTTTGGGCCCATAAATACTTTTTGGAAATGCAGCGACCGTTTTGGATTGAACTCACCACTTCATCATGACAGACGAGGGATTATGGTGATTTTTCGAAAGAATGAGCACTCGCATATTTAGAACGCTTGGATAGTCGGCGGACGAAGAATTGAGCGTAACTTTTGCACACGGTGACCGTTTTGGGCCCATAAGTACTTTTTGGAAATGTAGCGACCGTTTTGGATTGAACTCACAACTTCTTCGTAACGTACGAGTGATTTTGGCCATTTTTTGAAGGAATGAGCGCTTGTATATTTAGAACGCTTGGAGAGTCGGCGTACGAAGAATTGGGCGTAACTTTTGCACACGGTGTCCGTTTTGGGCCCATAAGTACTTTTTGGAAATGTGGTGACCGTTTTGGATTGAACTCGCCGATTCCTCATGACGTACCAGTGATTTTGGCCATTTTTAGAAGGAATGATCGCTTGTATATTGAGAACGCTTGAGAGTTAGCGGACAAAGAATTGAGCGTAACTTTTGCACACGGTGTCCGTTTTGCACGCATAAGAACTTTTTGGAAATGTAACGACCGTTTTGGATTGAACTCACCACTTCGTCGTGACGTAAGAGGGATTTTGGCAATTTTTCAAAAGAATGAGCACTTGCATATTTAGAACGCTTGGAGATTCAACGGACGAAGAATTGAGCTTAACTTTTACACACGGTGTTCGTTTTGCACCCATAAGTACTTTTTGGAAATGTAGCGACCGTTTTGGATTGAACTCACCACTTCGTCGTGACGTACGAAGGATTTTGGCCATTTTTCGAAAGAATAAGCACTTGCATATTTAGAATGCTTGGAGAGTCGGCGGACGAAGAATTGAGCGTAACTTTTGCACACGGTGTCCGTTTTGGGCCCATAAGTACTTTTTGGAAATGTAGCGACCGTTTTGGATTGAACACACAACTTCATCGTGATGTACAAGGGATTTTGGCCATTTTTCAAAAGAATGAGCACTTGCATATTTAGAATGCTTGGAGAGTCGACGGACGAAGAATTGAACGTATCTTTTGCACACGGTGCCCATTTTGGGCCCATAAGTACTTTTTGGTAATTTAGCGACCGTTTTGGATTGAACTCACCACTTCGTCGTGATGTACAAGGGATTTTGGCCATTTTTCAAAGGAAAGAGTGCTTGTATATTTAGAACGCTGGGAGAGTCGGCGGACGAAGAATTGTGCGTAACTTTTGCACACGGTGTCCGTTTTGGGCCCATAAGTACTTTTTGGAAATGTAGCGACCATTTTGGATTGAACTCACCACTTCGTCGTGATGTACTAGGGATTTTGGCCATTTTTCAAAGGAAAGAGTGCTTGTATATTTAGAACGCTGGGAGAGTCGGCGGACGAAGAATTGAGCGTAACTTTTGCACACGGTACCCTTTTTGGGCCCATAAGAACTTTTTGGTAATGTAGCGACCGTTTTGGATAGAACTCCCGACTTCGTCATGACGTACGAGGGATTTCAGCCATTTTTCGAAAGAATGAGCACTTGCATATTTGTAACGCTTGGATTGTCGGCGTATGAATTGAGCGTAACTTTTGCACACGGTGTCCATTTTGGGCCCATATGAACTTATTGGAAACATAGCAACTGTTTTGGATTGAACACACCACTTCGTCGTAACGTATGAGAGATTTCGACCATTTTTTGAAAGAATGAGCACTTGCATATTTGGAACGCTTGGAGAGTCGGCGTACGAAGAATTGAGCGTAACTTATGCACACGGTGTCCGTTTTGGGCCCATAAGTACTTTTTGGAAATGTAGCGACCGTTTCGGATTGAACTCACCACTTCGTCGTGATGTACGAGAGATTTTGGCCATTTTTCGAAAGAATGAGCGCTTGTTTATTTAGAACGCATGGAGAGTCGACGGACGAAGAATTGAGCTTAACTTTTGTACACGATGTCCGTTTTGGGCCCTTAAGAACTTTTTGAAAATGTAGCGACCGTTTTGGATTAGCACTTGCATATTTAGAATGCGTGGAGAGTCGACGGACGAAGAATTGAGCGCAACTTTTGCACGCGGTGTCCATTTTGGGCCCATAATTACTTTTTGGAAATGTAGCGACCGTTTTGGATTGAACTCACCACTTCATCCTGACGTACGAGGGATTTCGGCCATTTTTCGAAAGAATGAGCACTTGCATATTTGGAACACTTGGATTGTCGACGTTCGAAGAATTGAGCGTAACTTTTGCACACGGTGTCCGTTTTGGGCACAAATGAACTTATTGGAAATGTAGCGACCGTTTTGGATTGAACTCACCACTTCGTCGTAACGTATGAGGGATGTCGGCCATTTTTCGAAAGAATGAGCAGTTTCATACTTAGAACGCTTGGAGAGTCGGCGGACGAAGAATTGAGCGTAACTTTTGCACACGGTGTCGGTTTTGGGCCCATAAGTACTATTTGGAAATGTGGCGACCGTTTTGGATTGAACTCACCACTTCATCATGACATACCAGTAATATTGGCCATTTATCGAAGGAATGAGCGCTTGTATATTGAGAACGCATTGAGAGTCGGCGTACAAAGAATTGAGCGTAACTTTTACACACGGTGTCCGTTTTGGGCCCATAAGAACTTTTTGGAAATGTAGCAACCGTTTTGGATTGAACTCCCCACTTCATCGTGACGTACGAGGGATTTTGACGATTTTTCAAAAGAATGAGCACTTGCATATTTAGAATGCTTGGAGAGTCGGCGAATGAAGAATTGAGCGCAACTTTTGGACACGGTGTCCGTTTTGCGCCCATAAGTTCATTTTGGAAATGTAGCGACTGTTTTGGATTGAACTCACCACTTCGTCGTGACGTACGAGGGATTCTGCCGATTTTTTGAAAGAATGAGCGCTTGCATATTTAGAACGCTTGGAGAGTCAACGGACGAAGAATTGAGCGTAACTTTTGGACACGGTGTCCGTTTTGTGCCCATAAGAACTTTTTGGAAATGTTGCGACCATTTTGGATTGAACTCACCACTTCATTGTGACGAATGAGGGATTTCGGCCAATTTTCAAAAGAATGAGCACTTGCATATTTGGATCGCTTGGATTGTCGGTGTACGAAGAATTGAGCGTAATTTTTGCACACGATGTCCGTTTTGGGCCCATAAATACTTTTTGGAAATGTAGCGACCGTTTTGGATTGAACTCACCACTTCATCGTGACAGACGAGGGATTTTAGCAATTTTTCAAAAGAATGAGCACTCGCATATTTAGAACGCTTGGATAGTCGGTGGACGAAGAATTGAGCGTAAATTTTGCACACGGTGACCGTTTTGGGCCCATAAGTACTTTTTGGAAATGTAGCGACCGTTTTGGATTGAACTCACAACTTCTTCGTAACGTACGAGTGATTTTGGCCATCTTTTGAAGGAATGAGCGCTTGTATATTTAGAACGCTTGGAGAGTCGGCGTACGAAGAATTGGGCGTAACTTTTGCACACGGTGTCCGTTTTGGGCCCATAAGTACTTTTTGGAAATGTGGTGACCGTTTTGGATTGAACTCACCGATTCCTCATGACGTACCAGTGATTTTGGCCATTTTTAGAAGGAATGATCGCTTGTATATTGAGAACGCTTGAGAGTTAGCGGACGAAGAATTGAGCGTAACTTTTGCACACGGTGTCCGTTTTGCACGCATAAGAACTTTTTGGAAATGTAACGACCGTTTTGGATTGAACTCACCACTTCATCATGACGTACGAGGGATTTTGGCCATTTTTCAAAGGAATGAGTGCTTGTATATTTAGAACGCTTGGAGAGTCGGCGGACGAAGAATTGAACGTATCTTTTGCACACGGTGTCCGTTTTGGGCCCATAAGTACTTTTTAGAAATTTAGCGACCGTTTTGGATTGTACTCACCACTTCATCGTGACGGACGAGGGATTTTGGCCATTTTTCAAAGGAATGAGTGCTTGTATATTTAGAACGCTTGGAGAGTCGGCGGACGAAGAATTGAGCGTAACTTTTGCACACGGTGTCCGTTTTGCACGCATAAGAACTTTTTGGAAATGTAACGACCGTTTTGGATTGAACTCACCACTTCATCATGACGTACGAGGGATTTTGGCCATTTTTCAAAAGAATGAGCACTTGCATATTTAGAACGCTTGGAGAGTCGGCGGACGAAGAATTGAACGTATCTTTTGCACACGGTGTCCGTTTTGGGCCCATAAGTACTTTTTGGAAATTTAGCGACCGTTTTGGATTGTACTCACCACTTCATCGTGACGTACGAGGGATTTTGGCCATTTTTCAAAGGAATGAGTGCTTGTATATTTAGAACGCTTGGAGAGTCGACGGACGAAGAATTGTGCGTAACTTTTGCACACGGTGTCCGTTTTGGGCCCATAAGTACTTTTTGGAAATGTAGCGACCGTTTTGGATTGAACTCACAACTTCCTCATGACGTACCAGTGATTTTGGCCATTTTTCGAAGGAATGAGCGCTTGTATATTGAGAACGCTTGGACAGTCGGCAGACGAAGAATTGAGCGTAACTTTTGCACACGGTACCCTTTTTGGGCCCATAAGAACTTTTTGGTAATGTAGCGACCGTTTTGGATAGAACTCCCGACTTCGTCATGACGTACGAGGGATTTCAGCCATTTTTCGAAAGAATGAGCACTTGCATATTTGTAACGCTTGGATTGTCGGCGTACGAAGAATTGAGCGTAACTTTTGCACACGTTGTCCGTTTTGGGCCCATATGAACTTATTGGAAACGTAGCAACTGTTTTGGATTGAACACACCACTTCGTCGTAACGTATGAGAGATTTCGACCATTTTTTGAAAGAATGAGCACTTGCATATTTGGAACGCTTGGAGAGTCGGCGTACGAAGAATTGAGCGTAACTTATGCACACGGTGTCCGTTTTGGGCCCATAAGTACTTTTTGGTAATGTAGCGACCGTTTCGGATTGAACTCACCACTTCGTCGTGATGTACGAGAGATTTTGGCCATTTTTCGAAAGAATGAGCGCTTGTTTATTTAGAACGCATGGAGAGTCGGCGGACGAAGAATTGAGCTTAACTTTTGCACACGGTGTCCGTTTTGGGCCCTTAAGAACTTTTTGGAAATGTAGCGACCATTTTGGATTAGCACTTGCATAGTTAGAATGCGTGGAGAGTCGGCGGACGAAGAATTGAGCGCAACTTTTGCTCGCGGTGTCCATTTTGGGCCCATAATTACTTTTTGGAAATGTAGCGACCGTACTCACCACTTCATCCTGACGTACGAGGGATTTCGGCCATTTTTCGAAAGAATGAGCACTTGCATATTTGGAACACTTGGATTGTCGACGTTCGAAGAATTGAGCGTAACTTTTGCACACGGTGTCCATTTTGGGCCCAAATGAACTTATTGGAAATGTAGCGACCGTTTTGGATTGAACTCACCACTTCGTCGTAACGTATGAGGGATGTCGGCCATTTTTCGAAAGAATGAGCAGTTTCATACTTAGAACGCTTGGAGAGTCGGCGGACGAAGAATTGAGCGTAACTTTTGCACACGGTGTCGGTTTTGGGCCCATAAGTACTATTTGGAAATGTGACGACCGTTTTGGATTGAACTCACCACTTCATCATGACATACCAGTAATTTTGGCCATTTATCGAAGGAATGAGCGCTTGTATATTGAGAACGCATTGAGAGTCGACGTACAAAGAATTGAGCGTAACTTTTACACACGGTGTCCGTTTTGGGCCCATAAGAACTTTTTGGAAATGTAGCAACCGTTTTGGATTGAACTCCCCACTTCATCGTGACGTACGAGGGATTTTGACGATTTTTCAAAAGAATGAGCACTTGCATATTTAGAATGCTTGGAGAGTCGGCGAATGAAGAATTGAGCGCAACTTTTGGACACGGTGTCCGTTTTGCGCCCATTAGTTCATTTTGGAAATGTAGCGACCGTTTTGGATTGAACTCACCACTTCGTAGTGACGTACGAGGGATTTTGCCGATTTTTTGAAAGAATGAGCACTTGCATATTTAGAACGCTTGGAGAGTCAACGGACGAAGAATTGAGAGTAACTTTTGGACACGGTGTCCGTTTTGCGCACATAAGAACTTTTTGGAAATGTTGCGACCATTTTGGATTGAACTCACCACTTCATTGTGACGAATGAGGGATTTCGGCCATTTTTCAAAAGAATGAGCACTTGCATATTTGGATCGCTTGGATTGTCGGCGTACGAAGAATTGAGCGTAATTTTTGTACACGTGTCCGTTTTGGGCCCATAATTACTTTTTGGAAATGTAGCAACCCTTTTGGATTGAACGAACAACTTCATCGTGACGTACGAGGGATTTTGGCCATTTTTTGAAAGAATGAGCACTTGCATATTTAGAAAGCTTGGAGAGTCGGCGGACGAAGCATTGAGCGTAACTTTTGCACACAGTGTCCGTATTGGGCCCATAAGAACTTTTTGGAAATGTAGCGACCGTTTTGGATTGAACTCACCTCTTCGTCATGACATATGAGGGATTTCAGCCATTTTTCAAAAGAATGAGCACTTGCATATTTGGATCGCTTGGATTGTCGGCGTACGAAGAATTGAGCGTAACTTTTGCACACGTGTCCGTTTTGGGCCCATAAGTACTTTTTGAAAATGTAGCGACTGTTTTGGATTGAACACACCACTTCGTCGTGACGTACGAGGGATTATGGCCATTTTTTGACGGAATGAGCGCTTGTATATTTAGAACGCTTGGAGAGTCGACAAATGAAGAATTGAGCGTAACTTTTGCACACGATGTCCGTTTTGGGCCCATAAGAACTTTTTGGAAATGTATCGACCGTTTTGGATTGAACTCACCACTTCGTCGTGACGTACGAGTGATTTTGGCCATTTTTCGACGGAATGAGCGCTTGTATATTTAGAACGTTTGAAGAGTCGGCAGACGAAGAATTCAGCGTAACTTTTGCACACGGTGTCCGTTTTGGGCCCAAAAGAACTTTTTGGAAATGTAGCGACCGTTTTGGATTGAACTCACCACTTCATCGTGGCGTACGAGGGATTTTGGTGATTTTTTGAAAGAATGTGCACTTGCATATTTAGAACGCTTGGAGTGTCGACGGACGAAGAATTGAGAGTAACTTTTGCACACGGTGTCCGTTTTACGCCCATAAGTGCTTTTTCGAAATGTAGCGACCATTTTGGATTGAACTCACCACTTCGTCGTGACGTACGAGGGATTTTGGCGATTTTCTAAAGAATGAGCCCTTGCATATTTAGAATGCTTGGAGAGTCAGCGGACGAAGAATTGAGCGTAACTTTTGCACCCAGTGTCCGTTTTGCGCCCATGAGAACTTTTTAGAAATGTAGCGACAGTTTTGGATTGAACTCACCACTTCATCGTGACGTACGAGGGATTTTGGCGATTTTTCTAAAGAATGAGCACTTGCATATTTAGAATGCTTGGAGAGTCGGCAGACAAAGAATTGAGCGTAACTTTTGCACACGGTAGCCATTTTGGGCCCATAAGAACTTTTTGGAAATGTTGCGACCATTTTGGATTGAAATCACCACTTCGTTGTGACGTACGAGTATTTTGGCCATTTTTTGAAGGAATGAGCGCTTGTATATTTAGAACGCTTGGAGAGTTGGCGGACGAAGAATTGAGCGTAACTTTCGCACACAGCGTCCGTTTTAGGACCATAAGAACTTTTTGAAAATGTAGCGACCGTTTTGGATTGAACTCACCACTTGGTCGTGACGTACGAGGGATTTTGGCAATTTTTCAAAAGAATGAGTACTTGCATATTTAGAACGCTTGGAGAGTTGGCGGACGAATTATTGAGAGTAACTTTTGCACACGGTGTCCGTTTTGCGCCCATAAGTACTTTTTGGAAATGTAGCGACCATTTTGGATTGAACTCACTACTTCATCGTAACGTACGAGGGATTTTGGCCATTTTTTGAGAGAATGAGCGCTTGTATATTTAGAACGCTTGGAGAGTCGGTGGACGAAGAATTGAGCGTAACTTTTACACACGGTGTCCGTTTTGGGCCCATAAGAACTTTTTGGAAATGTAGCGACCATTTTGGATTGAGCACACCACTTCATCGTGACATATGATGGATTTTGGCAATTTTTTAAAAGAATTAGCACTTGCACATTTAGAATGCTTGGAGAGTCAGCGGACAAAGAATTGAGCATAACTTTTGCACGCGGTATCCGTTTTGGGCCCATAAGTTCTTTTTTGAAATGTAGCGACTGTTTTGGATTGAACTCACCACTTCGTCGTGACGTAGGAGGGATTTAGGTCATTTTTCAAAGGAATGAGCACTTGCATATTTGGAACGCTTGGATTGTCAGCGTACGAAGAGTTGAGGGAAACGTTTGCACACGTGTCCGTTTTTGGCCCTTAAGTACTTTTTGGAAATGTAGCGACCGTTTTGGATTGAACACACAACTTCATCGTGACGTACGAGGGATTTTGGCCATTTTTCGAAAGAATGAGCACTTGCATATTTAGAACGCTTGGAGAGTCGACGGACGAAGAATTGAGCGTAACTTTTGCGCACGGTGCCTTTTTGGGCCCATAAGAACTTTTTCGAAATGTAGCGACCGTTTTGGATTGAACTCACCACTTCGTCGTGACGTATGAGGGAGTTTGGCCATTTTTCAAAAGGATGAGCCCTCGCATATTTGGAACGCTTGGATTGTCGACGTACAAAGAATTGAGTGTAACTTTTGCACACGGTGTCCGTTTTGGGCCCATAAGAACTTTTTGGAAATGTAGCGACCGTTTTGGATTAAACTCACCACTTCGTCAAGATGTACGAGGGATTTTGGCAATTTTTCTAAAGAATGAGCACTTGCATATTTAATATGCGTGGAGAGTCGGGGGACGAAGAATTGAGCGTAACTTTTGCACCCGATGTCCGTTTTGGGCTCATAAGAACTCTTTGGAAATGTAGCGACCGTTTTGGATTGAACTCACCACTTCGTCATGACGTACGAGTGAATTTTGCCATTTTTCAAAGGAATGATCGCTTGTATAATTCAAACGCTTGGAGAGTCGGCGGACCAAGAATTTAGCGTAACTTTTACGCACGATGTCAGTTTTGCGCCCATAAGTACTTTCTGGAAATGTAGCGACCGTTTTGGATTGAACTCACCACTTCATCGTGACGTATGAGGGATTTTGCCCATTTTTCAAAAGAATGAGCATTTGCATAATAAGAACGCTTGGAGAGACGGGGGACGAAGAATTGAGCGTAACTTTTGCACACGGTGTCCGTTTTGCGCCCATAAGTACTTTTTGGAAATGTAGCGAACGTTTTGGATTGAACTCACCACTTCATCATGACGTATGAAGGATTTAGGCCATTTTTCAATAGAATGAGCCCTTGCATATTTGGATCGCTTGGATTGTCGACGTACGAAGAATTGAGCGTAACTTTTGCACAAGTGTCCGTTTTGGGCCCATAAGTACTTTTTGAAATGTAGCGACCGTTTTGGATTGAACACACCACTTCGTCGTGACGTACAAGGGATTTTGGCCATTTTTCGACGGAATGAGCGCTTGTATATTTAGAACGCTTGGAGAGTCGGCGGACGAAGAATTGAGCGTAGCTTTTGCACATGGTGTCAGTTTTGCGCCCATAAGTACTTTTTGGAAATGTAGTGACCGTTTTGGATTGAACTCACCACTTCGTCGTGACGTATGAGGGATTTTGCTCATTTTTCGAAAGAATGAGCATTTGCATAATAAGAACGCTTGGAGAGGCGGCGGACGAAGAATTGAGCGTAACTTTTTTCACACGGTGTCCGTTTTGGGCCCATAAGAACATTTTGAAAATGTAGAGACCGTTTTGGATTGAACTCACCCCTTCATCGTGATGTACGAGGGATTTTGGCAATTTTTCTAAAGAATGAGCACTTGCATGTTTAAAATGCTTGGAGAGTCGACGGACGAAGAATTGAGCGTAACATTTGCACACGGTGTCCGTTTTGCGCCCATAAGTACTTTTTGGAAATGTAGCGACCGTTTTGGATTGAACTCACCACTTCATCATGACGTATGAGGGATTTCGGCCATTTTTGAAAAGAATGAGCACTTGCGTATTTGGAATGCTTGGATTGTCGACGTACGAATTGAGCGTAACTTTTGTACACGGCGTCCGTTTTGGGCCCATAAGTACTTTTTGGAAATGTAGCGACCGTTTTGGATTGAACTGACAACTTCGTCATGACGTGATTGATTTTGACCATTTTTCGAAGGAATGAGCGCTTGTATATTCAGAACGCTTGGAGAGCCGATGGACGAAGAAATGAGCAAAACTTTTGCACACGGTGTCCGTTTTGGGCCCATAAGAACTTTTTGAAAATGTAGCGACCGTTTTTGGTTGAACTCACCACTTCGTCGTGACGTACGAGGGATTTTGGCCATTTTTCTAAGGAATGAGCACTTTCATATTTAGAATGCTTGGAGAGTCGGCGGACGAAGAATTGAGCGTAACTTTTGCACACGGTGTCCGTTTTGGGCCCATAAGAACTTTTTGGAAGTGTAGTGACCGTTTTGGATTGAACTCACCACTTCATCGTGACGTACGAGTGATTTTGGCCATTTTTTGAAGGAATGAGCGCTTGTATGTTTAGAACGCTTGGAGAGTCGGCGGACGAAAAATTGAGCATAACTTTTGCACACGGTGTCCGTTTTGTGCCCATAAGTACTTTTTGGAAATGTAGCGACCATTTGGGATTGAACTCACCACTTCGTCGTGATGTAAGAGGGATTTTGCCCATTTTTCAAAAGAATGGGCACTTGTATATTTAGAATGCTCTGAGAGTCGGGGGACGAAGAATTGAGCGTAACTTTTGCACACGGTGTCCGTTTTGGGCCCATAAGAACTTTTGGGAAATGTAGCGACCGTTTGGGACTGAACTCACCACTTCGTCGTGATGTACTAGAGATTTTGGCAATTTTTCAAAAGAATGAGCACGTGCATATTTAGAACGCTTGGAGAGTCGGCGGACGAAGAATTGAGCGTAATTTTTGCACACGGTGTCCGTTTTGCGCCCATAAGTACTTTTTGGAAATGTAACGACCGTTTTGGATTGAACTCACCACTTCATCATGACGTATGATGGATTTCGGCCATTTTTGGAAAGAATGAGCCCTAGAGTATTTGGAATGCTTGGATTGTCGGCGTACGAATTGAGCGTAACTTTTGCACACGGCATCCATTTTGGGCCCATAAGTACTTTTTGGAAATGTATTGACCGTTTTGGATTGAACTGACAACTTCGTCATGACGTACGATTGATTTTGACCATTTTTCGAAGGAATGAGCGATTGTATATTTAGAACGCTTGGAGAGTCAGCGGACGAAGAATTGAGCGTAACTTTTGCACACGGTGTCCGTTTTGCGCCCATAAGTACTTTTTGGAAATGTAGCGACCGTTTTGGATTGAACTCACCACTTCATCGTGACGTACGAGGGATTTTGGCCATTTTTCGAAAGAATGAGCACTTGCATATTTGGATCGCTTGGATTGTCGGCGTACGAATTGAGCGTAACTTTTGCACACGGTGTCCGTTTTGCGCCCATAAGTACTTTTTGGAAATGTAGCGACCGTTTTGGATTGAACTCACCACTTCATCGTGACGTACGAGTGATTTTGGCCATTTTTTGAAGGAATGAGCGCTTGTATGTTTAGAACGCTTGGAGAGTCGGCGGACGAAAAATTGAGCATAACTTTTGCACACGGTGTCCGTTTTGCGCCCATAAGTACTTTTTGGAAATGTAGCGACCATTTGGGATTGAACTCACCACTTCGTCGTGATGTAAGAGGGATTTTGCCCATTTTTCAAAAGAATGGGCACTTGCATATTTAGAATGCTCTGAGAGTCGGGGGACGAAGAATTGAGCGTAACTTTTGCACACGGTGTCCGTTTTGGGCCCATAAGAACTTTTGGGAAATGTAGCGACCGTTTGGGACTGAACTCACCACTTCGTCGTGATGTACTAGAGATTTTGGCAATTTTTCAAAAGAATGAGCACGTGCATATTTAGAACGCTTGGAGAGTCGGCGGATGAAGAATTGAGCGTAACTTTTGCACACGATGTCCGTTTTGCGACCACAAGTACTTTTTGGAAATGTAGCGACTGTTTTGGATTGAACTCACCACTTCGTCGTGACGTATGAAGGATTTAGGCCATTTTTCAAAAGAATGATCACTTGCATATTTGGATCGCTTGGATTGTCGGCGTACGAAGAATTGAGCGTAACTTTTGCACACGTGACCGTTTTGGGCCCATAAGTACTTTTTGAAAATGTAGCAACTGTTTTGGATTGAACACACCACTTCGTCGTGACGTACGAGGGATTTTGGTTATTTTTCAAAAGAATGAGCACTTGCATATTTAGAACGCTTGGAGAGTCGACGGACGAAGAATTGAGCTTAACTTTTGCACACGGTGTCCGTTTTGCGCCCATAAGTGCTTTTTGGAAATGTAACGACCGTTTGGGATTGAACTCACCACTTCGTCATGACGTATGAAGGATTTAGGCCATTTTTCAAAAGAATGAGCACTTGCATATTTGGATCGCTTGGATTGTCGGCGTACGAATTGAGCGTAACTTTTGCACCTAGTGTCGGAACGCTTGGATTGTCGGCGTACGAATTGAGCGTAACTTTTGCACCTAGTGTCGGAACGCTTGGATTGTCGGCGTACGAATTGAGCGTAACTTTTGCACCTAGTGTCGGAACGCTTGGATTGTCGGCGTACGAATTGAGCGTAACTTTTGCACCTAGTGTCGGAACGCTTGGATTGTCGGCGTACGAATTGAGCGTAACTTTTGCACCTAGTGTCGGAACGCTTGGATTGTCGGCGTACGAATTGAGCGTAACTTTTGCACCTAGTGTCGGAACGCTTGGATTGTCGGCGTACGAATTGAGCGTAACTTTTGCACCTAGTGTCGGAACGCTTGGATTGTCGGCGTACGAATTGAGCGTAACTTTTGCACCTAGTGTCGGAACGCTTGGATTGTCGGCGTACGAATTGAGCGTAACTTTTGCACCTAGTGTCGGAACGCTTGGATTGTCGGCGTACGAATTGAGCGTAACTTTTGCACCTAGTGTCGGAACGCTTGGATTGTCGGCGTACGAATTGAGCGTAACTTTTGCACCTAGTGTCGGAACGCTTGGATTGTCGGCGTACGAATTGAGCGTAACTTTTGCACCTAGTGTCGGAACGCTTGGATTGTCGGCGTACGAATTGAGCGTAACTTTTGCACCTAGTGTCGGAACGCTTGGATTGTCGGCGTACGAATTGAGCGTAACTTTTGCACCTAGTGTCGGAACGCTTGGATTGTCGGCGTACGAATTGAGCGTAACTTTTGCACCTAGTGTCGGAACGCTTGGATTGTCGGCGTACGAATTGAGCGTAACTTTTGCACCTAGTGTCGGAACGCTTGGATTGTCGGCGTACGAATTGAGCGTAACTTTTGCACCTAGTGTCGGAACGCTTGGATTGTCGGCGTACGAATTGAGCGTAACTTTTGCACCTAGTGTCGGAACGCTTGGATTGTCGGCGTACGAATTGAGCGTAACTTTTGCACCTAGTGTCGGAACGCTTGGATTGTCGGCGTACGAATTGAGCGTAACTTTTGCACCTAGTGTCGGAACGCTTGGATTGTCGGCGTACGAATTGAGCGTAACTTTTGCACCTAGTGTCGGAACGCTTGGATTGTCGGCGTACGAATTGAGCGTAACTTTTGCACCTAGTGTCGGAACGCTTGGATTGTCGGCGTACGAATTGAGCGTAACTTTTGCACCTAGTGTCGGAACGCTTGGATTGTCGGCGTACGAATTGAGCGTAACTTTTGCACCTAGTGTCGGAACGCTTGGATTGTCGGCGTACGAATTGAGCGTAACTTTTGCACCTAGTGTCGGAACGCTTGGATTGTCGGCGTACGAATTGAGCGTAACTTTTGCACCTAGTGTCGGAACGCTTGGATTGTCGGCGTACGAATTGAGCGTAACTTTTGCACCTAGTGTCGGAACGCTTGGATTGTCGGCGTACGAATTGAGCGTAACTTTTGCACCTAGTGTCGGAACGCTTGGATTGTCGGCGTACGAATTGAGCGTAACTTTTGCACCTAGTGTCGGAACGCTTGGATTGTCGGCGTACGAATTGAGCGTAACTTTTGCACCTAGTGTCGGAACGCTTGGATTGTCGGCGTACGAATTGAGCGTAACTTTTGCACCTAGTGTCGGAACGCTTGGATTGTCGGCGTACGAATTGAGCGTAACTTTTGCACCTAGTGTCGGAACGCTTGGATTGTCGGCGTACGAATTGAGCGTAACTTTTGCACCTAGTGTCGGAACGCTTGGATTGTCGGCGTACGAATTGAGCGTAACTTTTGCACCTAGTGTCGGAACGCTTGGATTGTCGGCGTACGAATTGAGCGTAACTTTTGCACCTAGTGTCGGAACGCTTGGATTGTCGGCGTACGAATTGAGCGTAACTTTTGCACCTAGTGTCGGAACGCTTGGATTGTCGGCGTACGAATTGAGCGTAACTTTTGCACCTAGTGTCGGAACGCTTGGATTGTCGGCGTACGAATTGAGCGTAACTTTTGCACCTAGTGTCGGAACGCTTGGATTGTCGGCGTACGAATTGAGCGTAACTTTTGCACCTAGTGTCGGAACGCTTGGATTGTCGGCGTACGAATTGAGCGTAACTTTTGCACCTAGTGTCGGAACGCTTGGATTGTCGGCGTACGAATTGAGCGTAACTTTTGCACCTAGTGTCGGAACGCTTGGATTGTCGGCGTACGAATTGAGCGTAACTTTTGCACCTAGTGTCGGAACGCTTGGATTGTCGGCGTACGAATTGAGCGTAACTTTTGCACCTAGTGTCGGAACGCTTGGATTGTCGGCGTACGAATTGAGCGTAACTTTTGCACCTAGTGTCGGAACGCTTGGATTGTCGGCGTACGAATTGAGCGTAACTTTTGCACCTAGTGTCGGAACGCTTGGATTGTCGGCGTACGAATTGAGCGTAACTTTTGCACCTAGTGTCGGAACGCTTGGATTGTCGGCGTACGAATTGAGCGTAACTTTTGCACCTAGTGTCGGAACGCTTGGATTGTCGGCGTACGAATTGAGCGTAACTTTTGCACCTAGTGTCGGAACGCTTGGATTGTCGGCGTACGAATTGAGCGTAACTTTTGCACCTAGTGTCGGAACGCTTGGATTGTCGGCGTACGAATTGAGCGTAACTTTTGCACCTAGTGTCGGAACGCTTGGATTGTCGGCGTACGAATTGAGCGTAACTTTTGCACCTAGTGTCGGAACGCTTGGATTGTCGGCGTACGAATTGAGCGTAACTTTTGCACCTAGTGTCGGAACGCTTGGATTGTCGGCGTACGAATTGAGCGTAACTTTTGCACCTAGTGTCGGAACGCTTGGATTGTCGGCGTACGAATTGAGCGTAACTTTTGCACCTAGTGTCGGAACGCTTGGATTGTCGGCGTACGAATTGAGCGTAACTTTTGCACCTAGTGTCGGAACGCTTGGATTGTCGGCGTACGAATTGAGCGTAACTTTTGCACCTAGTGTCGGAACGCTTGGATTGTCGGCGTACGAATTGAGCGTAACTTTTGCACCTAGTGTCGGAACGCTTGGATTGTCGGCGTACGAATTGAGCGTAACTTTTGCACCTAGTGTCGGAACGCTTGGATTGTCGGCGTACGAATTGAGCGTAACTTTTGCACCTAGTGTCGGAACGCTTGGATTGTCGGCGTACGAATTGAGCGTAACTTTTGCACCTAGTGTCGGAACGCTTGGATTGTCGGCGTACGAATTGAGCGTAACTTTTGCACCTAGTGTCGGAACGCTTGGATTGTCGGCGTACGAATTGAGCGTAACTTTTGCACCTAGTGTCGGAACGCTTGGATTGTCGGCGTACGAATTGAGCGTAACTTTTGCACCTAGTGTCGGAACGCTTGGATTGTCGGCGTACGAATTGAGCGTAACTTTTGCACCTAGTGTCGGAACGCTTGGATTGTCGGCGTACGAATTGAGCGTAACTTTTGCACCTAGTGTCGGAACGCTTGGATTGTCGGCGTACGAATTGAGCGTAACTTTTGCACCTAGTGTCGGAACGCTTGGATTGTCGGCGTACGAATTGAGCGTAACTTTTGCACCTAGTGTCGGAACGCTTGGATTGTCGGCGTACGAATTGAGCGTAACTTTTGCACCTAGTGTCGGAACGCTTGGATTGTCGGCGTACGAATTGAGCGTAACTTTTGCACCTAGTGTCGGAACGCTTGGATTGTCGGCGTACGAATTGAGCGTAACTTTTGCACCTAGTGTCGGAACGCTTGGATTGTCGGCGTACGAATTGAGCGTAACTTTTGCACCTAGTGTCGGAACGCTTGGATTGTCGGCGTACGAATTGAGCGTAACTTTTGCACCTAGTGTCGGAACGCTTGGATTGTCGGCGTACGAATTGAGCGTAACTTTTGCACCTAGTGTCGGAACGCTTGGATTGTCGGCGTACGAATTGAGCGTAACTTTTGCACCTAGTGTCGGAACGCTTGGATTGTCGGCGTACGAATTGAGCGTAACTTTTGCACCTAGTGTCGGAACGCTTGGATTGTCGGCGTACGAATTGAGCGTAACTTTTGCACCTAGTGTCGGAACGCTTGGATTGTCGGCGTACGAATTGAGCGTAACTTTTGCACCTAGTGTCGGAACGCTTGGATTGTCGGCGTACGAATTGAGCGTAACTTTTGCACCTAGTGTCGGAACGCTTGGATTGTCGGCGTACGAATTGAGCGTAACTTTTGCACATGGTGTCCGTTTTGGGCTCATAAGTACTTTTTGAAAATGTAGCGACCGTTTTGGATTGAACACACAACTTCCTCGTGACGTACGAGGGATTTTGGCCATTTTTCGAAAGAATGTGCACTTGCATATTTAGAACGCTTGGAGAGTCGGTGGACGAAGAATTGAGCGTAACTTTTGCGTACGGTGCCCGTTTTGGGCCCATAAGAACTTTTTCGAAATGTAGCGACCGTTTTGGATTGAACTCACCACTTCGTCATGACCTATGAGGGAGTTCGACCATTTTTCAAAAGGATGAGCCCTTGCATATTTCTAACGCTTGGATTGTCGGCGTACGAAGAATTGAGCGTAACTTTTGCACACGGTGTCCGTTTTGGGCCCATAAGAACTTTTTGGAAATGTAGCGACCGTTTTGGATTGAACTAACAACCTCGTCATGACGTACGATTGATTTTGACCATTTTTCGAAGGAATGAGCGCTTGTATATTCAGAACGCTTGGAGAGCCGATGGACGAAGAAATGAGCATAACCTTTGCACACGGTGTCCGTTTTGGGCCCATAAGAACTTTTTGAAAATGTAGCGGCCATTTTTGGTTGAACTCACCCCTTCGTCGTGACGTACGAGGGATTTTGGCCATTTTTCTAAGGAATGAGCACTTTCATATTTAGAATGCTTGGAGAGTCGGCGGACGAAGAATTGAGCGTAACTTTTGCACACGGTGTCCGTTTTGGGCCCATAAGAACTTTTTGGAAGTGTAGTGACCGTTTTGGATTGAACTCACCACTTCATCGTGACGTACGAGTGATTTTGGCCATTTTTTGAAGGAATGAGCGCTTGTATGTTTAGAACGCTTGGAGAGTCGGTGGACGAAGAATTGAGCGTAACTTTTGCACACGGTGTCCGTTTTGCGCCCATAAGTACTTTTTGGAAATGTAGTGACCATTTTGGATTGAACTCACCACTTCGTGGTGATGTAAGAGGGATTTTGCCCATTTTTCAAAAGAATGAGCACTTGCATATTTAGAACGCTCTGAGAGTCGACGGACGAAGAATTGAGCGTAACTTTTGCACACGGTGTCCGTTTTGGGCCCATAAGAACTTTTGGGAAATGTAGCGACCGTTTGGGACTGAACTCACCACTTCATCGTGATGTAATAGAGATTTTGGTGATTTTTCAAAAGAATGAGCACTTGCATATTTAGAACGCTTGGAGAGTCGGCGGATGAAGAATTGAGCGTAACTTTTGCACACGGTGTCCATTTTGCGACCATAAGTACTTTTTGGAAATGTAGCGACCGTTTTGGATTGAACTCACCACTTCGTCGTGACGTACGAGGGATTTTGGCCATTTTTCGACGGAATGAGCGCTTGTATATTTAGAACGCTTGGAGAGTCGACGGACGAAGAATTGAGCGTAACTTTTGCACACGGTGTCAGTTTTGCGCCAATAAGCACTTTTTGGAAATGTAGCGACCGTTTTGGATTGAACTCACCACTTCGTCGTGATGTATGAGGGATTTGGCCCATTTTTCGAAAGAATGAGCATTTGCATAATAAGAACACTTCGTGAGGCGGCGGACGAAGAATTGAGCGTAACTTTTTTCACACGGTGTCCGTTTTGGGCCCATAAGAACATTTTGAAAATGTAGAGACCGTTTTGGATTGAACTCACCCCTTCATCGTGACGTACGAAGGATTTTGGCGATTTTTCTAATGAATGAGCACTTGCATGTTTAGAATGCTTGGAGAGTCGACGGACGAAGAATTTGGCGTAAATTTTACACGCGGCGTCCGTTTTGGGCCCATAAGTACTTTTTGGAAATGTAGCGACCATTTTGGATTGAACTGACAACTTCGTCATGACGTACGAGTGATTTTGACCATTTTTCGAAGGAATGAGCGCTTGTATATTCAGAACGCTTGGAGAGCCGGTGGACGAAGAAATGAGCATAACTTTTGCACACGGTGTCCGTTTTGGGCCCACAAGAACTTTTTGGAAATGTAGCGACCGTTTTGGATAGAACTCACCACTTCATCGTGACGTACGAGGGATTTTGGTTATTTTTCAAAAGAATGAGTACTTGCATATTTAGAACGCTTGGAGAGTCGGCGGACGAAGAATTGAGCGTAACTTTTGCACACGGTGTCCGTTTTGCGCCCATAAGTGCTTTTTGGAAATGTAGCGACCGTTTGGGATTGAACTCACCACTTCGTCGTGACGTACGAAGGATTTAGGCCATTTTTCAAAAGAATGAGCACTTGCATATTTGGATCGCTTGGATTGTCGGCGTACGAAGAATTGAGCGTAACTTTTGCACACGTGTCCGTTTTGGGCCCATAAGTACTTTTCGGAAATGTAGCGACCATTTTGGATTGAACACACAACTTCCTCGTGACGTACGAGGGATTTTGGCCATTTTTCGAAAGAATGTGCACTTGCATATTTAGAACGCTTGGAGAGTCGGCGAACGAAGAATTGAGCGTAACTTTTGCATACAGTGTCCGTTTTGGGGCCATAAATACTTTTTGAAAATGTAGCGACCGTTTTGGATTGAACACACCACTTCGTCATGACGTACGAGGGATTTTGGCCATTTTTCGACGGAATGAGAGCTTGTATATTTAGAATGCTTGGAGAGTTGACGAACGAAGAATTGAGCGTAACTTTTGCACACGGTGTCCGTGTTGCGCGCATAAGTACTTTTTGGAAATGTAACGACCGTTTTGGATTGAACTCACCACATCGTCGTGACGTATGAGGGATTTTGTCCATTTTCGAAAGAATGAGCTCTTGCATTTTTAGAATGCTTGGAGAGTCAGGGGACGAAGTATTGAGCGTAACTTTTGCACACGGTGTCCGTTTTGGGCCCATAAGAACTTTATGAAAATGTAGCGACCGTTTTGGATTGAACTCACCACTTCATCGTGACGTACGAGGGATTTTGGCAATTTTTGTAAAGAATGAGGACTTGCATATTTAGAAAGCTCGGAGAGTCGACGGACGAAGAATTGAGCGTAACTTTTACACACGGTGTCCATTTTGGGCCCACAAGTACTTTTTGGAAATGTAGCGACCTTTTTGGATTGAACTCACCACTTCGTCGTGACATACGAGGGATTTTGGGGATTTTCTAAAGAATGAGCCCTGGAATATTTAGAATGCTTGGAGAGTCGGCGGACGAAGAATTGAGCGTAACTTTTGCACCCGGTGTCCGTTTTTGATTGAACTCACCACTTCGTCGTGACGTACGAGGGATTTTTGAAATTTTTCTAAAGAATGAGCACTTGCATATTTAGAATGCTTGGAGAGTCAGCGGACGAAGAATTTAGCGTAACTGTTGCACTCGGTGTCCGTCTTGGGCCCGTAAGAACTTTTTGGAAATGTAGCGACTGTTTTGGATTGAACTCACCACTTCATCGTGACGTACGAGGGATTTTGGCAATTTTTCGAAAGAATGAGCACTTGCATACTTAGAACGATTGGAGAGTCGGCGGATGAAGAATTGAGCGTAACTTTTGCACACGGTGTCCGTTTTGCACCCATAAGTACTTTTTGGAAACGTAGCGACCGTTTTGGATTGAACTCACCACTTCGTCGTGACGTACGAGGGATTTTGGCCATTTTTTGAAAGAACGAACGCTTGTATATTTAGAACGCTTGGAGAGTCGGCGAACGAAGAATTGAGTGTAACTTTTGCACACGATAGCCATTTTGGGCCCATAAGAAATTTTTGGAAATGTTACGACCATTTTGGTTTGAACTCACCACTTCGTTACGACGTACGAGTGATTTTGGCCATTTTTCGAAGGAATGAGCGCTTGTATATTTAGAACGCTTGGAGAGTTGGCGGACGAAGAATTGAGCATAACTTTTGCACACAGTGTCCGTTTTAGGACCATAAGAACTTTTTGAGAATGTAGCGACCATTTTGGATTGAACTCACCACTTCGTCGTGACGTACGAGGGATTTTGGCGATTTTTTGAAAGAATGAGCACTTGCATATTTAGAACCCTTGGAGAGTTGGCGGACGAAGTATTGAGCGTAACTTTTGCACACGGTGTCCGTTTTGCGCCCATAAGTACTTTTGGAAATGTAGCGACCGTTTTGGATTGAACTCACCACTTCATCGTGACGTACGAGGGATTTTGGCCATTTTTTGAAAGAATGAGCTCTTGTATATTTAGAACGCTTGGAGAGTCGGTGGACGAAGATTTGAGCGTAACTTTTGCACACGGTGTCCGTTTTGGGCCCATAAGAACTTTTTGGAAATGTAGCGACCGTTTTGGATTAAACACACCACTTCATTGTGACGTATGATGGATTTTTGGTGATTTTTTAAGAGAATTAGCACTTGCATATTTAGAATGCTTGAAGAGTCGGCGGACGAAGAATTGAGCGCAATTTTTGCACGCGTTATCCGTTTTGGGCCCATAAGTACTTTTTGGAAATTTAGCGACTGTTTTGGATTGAACTCACCACTTCGTCGTGACCTAGGAGAGATTTAGGTCATTTTTCAAAGGAATGAGCACTTGCATATTTGGAACGCTTGGATTGTCAGCGTAGGAAGAATTGAGCGAAACATTTGCACACGTGTCCGCTTTTGGCCCTTAAGTACCTTTTGGAAATGTAGCGACCGTTTTGGATTGAACACACAACTTCATCGTGACGTACGAGGGATTTTGGCTATTTTTTGAAAGAATGAGCACTTGCATATTTAGAACACTTGGAGAGTCAGTGGACGAAGAATTGAGCGTAACTTTTGCGTACGGTGCCCGGTTTGGGCCCATAAGAACTTTTTGGAAATGTAGCGACCGTTTTGGATTGAACTCACCACTTCGTCGTGACCTATGAGGGAGTTCGACCATTTTTCAAAAGGATGAGCCCTTGCATATTTCGAACGCTTGGATTGTCGGCGTACGAAGAATTGAGCGTAACTTTTGCACACGGTGTCCGTTTTGGATTGAACTCACCACTTCGTCGTGACGTATGAAGGATTTAGGCCCCATAAGAACTTTTTCGAAATGTAGCGACCGTTTTGTGGAGAGTCGGCGGACGAAGAATTGAGCGTAGCTTCTGCACACGGTGTCCGTTTTGCGGCCCCATAAGAACTTTTTCGAAATGTAGCGACCGTTTTGTGGAGAGTCGGCGGACGAAGAATTGAGCGTAGCTTCTGCACACGGTGTCCGTTTTGCGGCCCCATAAGAACTTTTTCGAAATGTAGCGACCGTTTTGTGGAGAGTCGGCGGACGAAGAATTGAGCGTAGCTTCTGCACACGGTGTCCGTTTTGCGGCCCCATAAGAACTTTTTCGAAATGTAGCGACCGTTTTGTGGAGAGTCGGCGGACGAAGAATTGAGCGTAGCTTCTGCACACGGTGTCCGTTTTGCGGCCCCATAAGAACTTTTTCGAAATGTAGCGACCGTTTTGTGGAGAGTCGGCGGACGAAGAATTGAGCATAACTTTTGCACACGTGTCCGTTTTGGGCCCATAAGAACTTTTTGGAAATGTAGCGACCGTTTTGGATTAAACTCACCACTTCGTCATGATGTACGAGGAATTTGGGCAATTTTTCTAAAGAATGAGCACTTGCATATTTAATATGCACGGAGAGTCGACGGACAAAGAATTGAGCATAACTTTTGCGCCCGATGTCCGTTTTGGGCCCATAAGAACTCTTTGGAAATGTAGCGACCGCTTTGGATTGAACTCACCACTTCGTCATGACGTACGAGTGAATTTTGCCATTTTTCGAAGGAATGATCGCTTGTATAATTAGAGCGCTGGGCGAGTCGGCGGACGAAGAATTGAGCGTAACTTTTGCACACGGTGTCCGTTTTGGGCCCATAAGAACTATTTGAAAATGTAGCGATCATTTTGGATTGAACTCACCACTTCATCGTGACGTACGAGGGATTTTGGCAATTTTTTGAAAGAATGAGCACTTGCATATTTAGAACGCTTGGAGAGTCGGCGGACGAAGAATTGAGCGTAACTGCTGCACACGGTATCCGTTTTGTGCCCATTAGTACTTTTTGGAAATGTAGCGACCGTTTTCGATTGAACTCAGCACTTCGTCATGACGTACGAGGGATTTTAGCGATTTTTTTGAAAGAATGAGCACTTGCATATTTAGAACGCTTGGATAGTCGGCGGACGAAGAATTGAGCGTAACTTTTGCACACGGTGTCCGTTTTGGGCCCATAAGTACTTTTTGGAAATGTAGCGACCGTTTTGGATTGAACTCATCACTTCATCATGACGTACGAGGGATTTTGGCGATTTTTTTGAAAGAATGAGCACTTGCATATTAAGAACGCTTGGATAGTCGCCCGACGAAGAATTGAGCGTAACTTTTGCACACGGTGTCCGTTTTGGGCCCATAAGTACTTTTTGGAAATGTAGCGACTGTTTTAGATTGAACTCACAACTTCATGGTGACGTACGAGTGATTTTGGCCCTTTTTTGAAGGAATGAACGCTTGTATATTTAGAACGCTTGGAGAGTCGGCGGACGAAGAATTGGGCGTAACTTTTGCAAACGGTGTCCGTTTTGGGCCCATAAGAACTTTTTGGAAATGTAGCTACCGTTTTGGATTGAACTCACCACTTCATCATGACGTACGAGGGATTTCTGCCATTTTTCGAAAGAATGAGCACTTGCATATTTGGAATGCCTGGATTGTCAGCGTACGAAGAATTGAGCTTAACTTTTGCACACGGTGTCCGTTTTGGACCCATAAGAACTTTTTGGAATTGAAGCGACCATTTTGGATTGAACTCACCACTTCGTCATGACGTACGAGGAATTTTGGCGATTTATCAAAAGAATGAGCACTTGCACATTTAGAACGCTTGGATAGTCGGCGGACGAAGAATTGAGCGTAACTTTTGCACACGGTATCTGTTTTGGGCCCATAAGAACTTTTTGGAAATGTAGCGACCGTTTTGGATTGAACTCACCACTTCGTCATGACATACAAGGGATTTTGGCAATTCTTCTAAAGAATAAGCACTTGCATATTTAGAACGCTTGGAGAGTCGGCGGACGAAGAAATGAGCGTAACTTTTGCACCCGGTGTCCGTTTTGGACCCATAAGAACTTTTTGGAAATGTAGAGACTATTTTGGATTAAACTCACCACTTCGTCGTGACGTACGAGTTATTTTGGCCATTTTTTGAAGGAATGAGCGCTTGTAAATTTAAAATGCTAGGAGAGTCGGCAGACGAAGAATTGAGCGTAACTTTTGCACACGGTGTCCGTTTTGGGCCCATAAGAACTTTTTGAAAATGTAGCGACCGTTTTGGATTGAACTCACCACTTCATCGAGACGTACAAGGGATTTTGGCCATTTTTTTATGGAAAGAGCGCTTGTATATTTAGAACGCTTGGAGAGTCGGCGGACGAAGAATTGAGCGTAACTTTTGCACACGGTGTCCATTTTGCGCCCATAAGTACTTTTTGGAAATGTAGCGACCGTTTTGGATTGAACTCACCATTTCATCGTGACGTACGAGGGATTTTGGCCATTTTTCGAAAGAATGAGCACTTGCATATTTAGAAAGCTTGGAGAGTCGGGGGACGAAGAATTGAGCGTAACTTTTGCACATGGTGTCCGTTTTGGGCCATAAGAACTTTTTGAAAATGTAGCGACCGTTTTGGACTGAACTCACCACTTCATCGTGACGTATGAGGGATTTTGCCCATTTTTTGAAAGAATGAGCACTTGCATATTTAGAAAGCTTGGAGAGTCGGGGGACGAAGAATTGAGCGTAACTTTTGCACACGGTGTCCGTTTTTGGCCCATAAGAACTTTTTGAAAATGTAGCGACCGTTTTGGATTGAACTCACCAGTTCGTCGTGACGTACAAGGGATTTTGGCGATTTTTCTAAAGAATGAGGACTTTCATATTTAGAAAGCTTGGAGAGTCGGCGGACAAAGAATTGAGCGTAACTTTTGCACACGGTGTCCGTTTTGGGCCCATAAAAACTTTTGGGAAATGTAGCGACCGTTTGGGACTGAACTCACCACTTCGTCGTGACGTACGAGGGATTTTGACGATTTTTCAAAAGAATGAGCACTTGCATATTTAGAACGCTTGGAGAGTCGACGGACAAAGAATTGAGCGTAACTTTTGCACACGGTGTCCATTTTGCGCCCATATGTATTTTTGGAAATGTAGCGACCGTTTTGGATTGAACTCACCTCTTCGTCGTGACGTATGAGGGATATTGGCCATTTTATGAAAGATTGAGCACTTTCATATTTGGAACGCTTGGATTGTCGGCGTACGAAGAATTGAGCGTAACTTTTGCACACGTGTCCGTTTTGGGCCCATAAGTACTTTTTGAAAATGTAGCGACCGTTTTGGATTGAACACACCACTTCATCGTGACGTACGAGGGATTTTGGCTATTTTTCGACGGAATGAGCGCTTGTATATTTACAACGCTTGGAGAGTCGGCGGACGAAGAATTGAGCGTAACTTTTGGACACGGTGTCAGTTTTGCGCCCATAAGTACTTTTTGGAAATGTAGCGACCGTTTTGGATTGAACTCACCACTTCATCGTGACGTGTGAGGAATTTTGCCCATTTTTCAAAAGAATGAGCATTTGCATAACAAGAACACTTGGAGAGGCGGCCGACGAAGAATTGCGCGTAACTTTTGTACGCGGTGTCCGTTTTGCGCCCATAAGTACTTTTTGGAAATGTAGCGACCGTTTTGGATTGAACTCACCACTTCATCGTGATGTATGAAGGATTTAGGCCATTTTTCAAAAGAATGAGCACTTGCATATTTGGATCGCTTGGATTGTCGGCGTACAAAGAATTGAGCGTAACTTTTGCACACGTGTCCGTTTTGGGCCCATAAGAACTTTTTGGAAATGTAGCGACCGTTTTGGATTGAACTCACCACTTCGTCGTGACGTACGAGTGATTTTGGCCATTTTTCGAAGGAATGAGCGCTTGTATATTGAGAACGCTTGGAGAGTCGGCGGGCGAAGAATTGAGCGTAACTTTTGCACACGGTGTCAGTTTTGCGCCCATAAGTTCTTTTTGGAAATGTAGCGACCGTTTTGGATTGAACTCACCACTTCGTCGTGACGTATGAGGGATTTTGCCCATTTTTCGAAAGAATGAGCACTTGCATGTTTAGAATGCTTGAAGAGGCGACGGACGAAGAATTGAGAGTAAATTTTGCACACGGTGTCCGTTTTGGGCCCATAAGAACATTTTGAAAATGTAGAGACCGTTTTGGATTGAACTCACCCCTTCGTCATGACGTACGAGGGATTTTGGCAATTTTTCTAAAGAATGAGCACTCGCATGTTTAGGATGCTTGGAGAGTCGACGGACGAAGAATTGAGCGTAATTTTTGCACACGGTGTCCGTTTTGGGCCCATAAGTACTTTTTGGAAATGTAGCGACCGTTTTGGATTGAACTCACCACTTCATTGTGACGTACGAGATATTTTAGCCATTTTTTGAAAGAATGAGCACTTGCATATTTGGAACGCTTGGATTGTCGGCGTACGAAGAATTGAACGTAACTTTTGCACACGGTGTCCGTTTTGGGCCCATAAGTACTTTTTGGAAATGTAGCGACCGTTTTGGAATGAACTCACCACTTTGTCGTGACGTATGAAGGATTTAGGCCATTTTTCAAAATAATGAGCACTTGCATATTTGGATCGCTTGGATTGTCGGCGTATAAAGAATTGAGCGTAACTTTTGCACACGTGTCCGTTTTGGGCCCATAAGTACTTTTTGAAAATGTAGCGACCGTTTTGGATTGAACACACCACTTCGTCATGACGTACGAGGGATTTTGGCCATTTTTGGACGGAATGAGCGATTGTATATTTAGAACGCTTGGAGAGTCGGCAGACGAAGAATTTAGCGTAACTTTTGCACACAGTGTCCATTTTGTGCCATAAGTAATTTTTGGAAATGTAGCGACCATTTTGGATTGAACTCACCACTTCATCGTGACGTACGAGGGATTTTACCTATTTTTCGAAAGAATGAGCACTTGCATATTTAGAACGCTTGGAGAGTCGGCGGACGAAGAATTGAGCGTAACTTTTGCACACGGTGCACGTTTTGGGGCCATAAGTACTTTTTGGAAATGTAGTGACCGTTTTGGATTGAACTCACCAAATCGTCGTGACGTATGAGGGATTTTGCCAATTTTTCGAAAGAATGAGCACTTGCATATTTAGAACGCTTGAAGAGGCAGCGGACGAAGAATTGAGCGTAAATTTTGCACACGGTGTCCGTTTTGGGCACATAAGAACATTTTGAAAATGTAGCGACCGTTTTGGATTGAACTCAACCCTTCGTTGTGACGTACGAGGGATTTTGGGGATTTTTCTAAAGAATGAGCACTTGCATATTTAGAAAGCTTGGAGAGTTGGCGGACGAAGAATTGAGCGTGACTTTTGCACCCGGTGCTCGTTTTGGGCCCATAAGAACCTTTTGAAAATTTAGCGACCGATTTGGATTGAACTTACCACTTCATCGTGGCGTACGAGTGATTTTGGTTTAGAACGCTTTGAGAGTCGGCGGACGAAGAATTGAGCGTAACTTTCGCACACGTTGTCCGATTTGGGCCCATAAGAACTTTTTGAAAATGTAGCGACCATTTTGGATTGAACTCACCACTTCGTCGTGACGTATGAGGGGTTTCGACTATTTTTGGAAAGAATGAGCACTTGCATATTTGGAACGGTTTGATTGTCGACGTACGAAGAATTGAGTGTAACTTTTGCACACAGTGTCCATTTTGCTCCCTTAAGTACTTTTTGGAAATGTAGCGACCGTTTTGAATTGAACACACAACTTCATCGTGACGTACGAGGGATTTTGGCCATTTTTTGAAAGAATGAGCACTTGCATGTTTAGAACGCTTGGATAGTCGGCGGACAAAGAATTGAGCGTAACTTTTGCACACGGTGTCCGTTTTGGGCCCATAAGAACTTGTTGGAAATGTAGCGACCGTTTTGGACTGAACTCACCACTACGTCGTGACGTACGAGGGATTTTGGCAATTTTTCTAAAGGAGGAGCACTTGCATATTTAGAACACTTGGAGAGTCGGCGAACGAAGAATTGAGCGTAACTTTTGGACCCGGTGTCCGTTTTGGGCCCATAAGAACTTTTTGGAAATGTAGAGACCGTTTTGGACTGAACTCACCACTTTGTCGTGACGTACGAGTGATTTTGGCCATTTTTCGAAGGAATGAGCGCTTGTAAATTTAGAACGCTTGGAGAGTCGGCAGACGAAGAATTGAGCGTAACTTTTGCACACGGTGTCCGTTTTGGGCCCATAAGAACTTTTTGAAAATGTAGCGACCGTTTTGGATTGAACTCACCACTTCGTCGTGACGTACGAGGGATTTTGGCTAATTTTTTGAAAGAATGAGCGCTTGTATATTTAGAACGCTTGGAGAGTCGGCGAACGAAGAATTGATCGTAACTTTTGCACACGGTGACCGTTTTGGGCCCATAAGAACTTTTTGGAAATGTAGCGACCGTTTTGCATTGAACTCACCACTTCATCGTGACGTACGAGTGATTTTGCCCATTTTTGGATGGAATGAGTGCTTGTATATTTAGAACGCTTGGAGAGTCGGCGGACGAAAAATTGAGCGTAACTTTTGCACACGGTGTCTGTTTTGCGCCCATAAGTACCTTTTGGAGATGTAGCGACCATTTTGGATTGAAGTCACCACTTCGTCGTGACATACGAGGGATTTTGCCTATTTTTCGAAAGAATGAGCACTTGCATATTTAGAACGCTTGGAGAGTTGGCGGACGAAGGATTGAGCGTAACTTTTGCACACGGTGTATGTTTTGGGCCCATAAGAACTTTTTGAAAATGTAGAGACCGTTTTGGATTGAACTCACCACTTCGTCGTGACGTACGAGGGATTTTGGCAATTTTTTAAAAGAATGAACACTTGCATATTTAGAAAGCTTGGAGAGACGGCGGACGAAGAATTGAACGTAACTTTTGCACCCGGTGTCCGTTTTAGGCCCATAAGAACTTTTTGGAAATGTAGCAACCGTTTTGGATTGAACTCACCACTTCATCGTGGCGTATGAGTCCTTTTGGCCATTTTTCGAAGGAATGTGTACTTGTATATTTAGATCGCTTGGAGAGTCGGCGGACGAAGAATTGAGCGTAACTTTTGCACAGGGTGTCCCTTTTGGGCTCATAAGAACTTTTTGAAAATGTAGCGACCGTTTTGGATTGAACTCACCACTTCGCCGTGACGTATGAGGGATTTTGGCCATTTTTCTAAAGAATGAACACTTGCCTATTTAGAATGCTTGGAGAGTCGGTGGACGAAGAATTGAGCGTAACTTTTGCACCAGGTGTCCGTTTTGGGCCCATAAGAAATTTTTGGAAATGTAGCGACCGTTTCAGATTGAACTCACCACTTCATCGTAGCGTACGAGTGATTTTTGCCATTTTTTGAAGGAATGTGCCCTTGTATATTTAGAACGCTTGGAGAGTCGGCGGACGAAGAATTGAGCGTAACTTTTGTACACGTTGTCCGTTTTGGGCCCATAAGAACTTTTTGAAAATGTAGCGACCGTTTTGGATTGAACTCACCACTTCGTCGTGACGTATAAGGGATTTCGGCCATTTTTGGAAAGAATGAGCACTTGCATATTTTGAGCATTTGGAGAGTCGGCGGACGAAGAATTGAGGGTAACTTTAGCACACGGAGTCCGTTTTGTGCCCATAAGTACCTTTTGGAAATATAGCGACCGTTTTGGATTGAACTCACCACTTCGTCGTGACGTATGAAGGATTTAGGCCATTTTTCAAAATAATGAGCACTTGCATATTTGGATCGCTTGGATTGTCGGCGTATGAAGAATTGAGCGTAACTTTTGCACACGTGTCCGTTTTTGGCCCATAAGTACTTTTTGAAAATGTAGCGACCGTTTTGGATTGAACACACCACTTCGTCATGACGTACGAGGGATTTTGGCCATTTTTTGACTGAATGAGAGCTTGTATATTTAGAATGCTTGGAGAGTTGACGGACGAAGAATTGAGCGTAACTTTTGCACACGGTGTCCGTGTTGCGCGCATAAGTACTTTTTGGAAATGTAACGACCGTTTTGGATTGAACTCACCACATCGTCGTGACGTATGAGGGATTTTGCCCATTTTTCGAAAGAATGAGCACTTGCATATTTAGAACGCTTGAAGAGGCGACGGACGAAGAATTGAGAGTAAATTTTGCACACAGTGTCCGTTTTGGGCCCATAAGAACATTTTGAAAATGTAGCGACCGTTTTGGATTGAACTCACCCCTTCGTTGTGATGTACGAGGGATTTTGGGGATTTTTCTAAAGAATGAGCACTTGCATATTTAGAAAGCTTGGAGAGTCGGCGGACGAAGAATTGAGCGTAACTTTTGTACCCGGTGCTCGTTTTGGGCCCATAAGAACATTTTGAAAATGTATCGACCGGTTTGGATTGAACTCACCACTTCGTCGTGGCGTACGAGTGATTTTGGCCATTTTTTGAAGGAATGTGCGCTTGTATATTTAGAACACTTGGAGAGTTGGCGGACGAAGAATTGAGAGTAACTTTCGCACACGTTGTCCGTTTAGGGCCCATAAGAACTTTTTGAAAATGTGGCGACCGTTTTGGATTGAACTCACCACTTCGTCGTGACGTATGAGGGGTTTCAGCTATTTTTGGAAAGAATGAGCACTTGCATATTTGGAACGCTTGGATTGTCGACGTACGAAGAATTGAGCGTAACTTTTGCACACGGTGTCCGTTTTGCTCCCTTAAGTACTTTTTGGAAATGTAGCGACCGTTTTGAATTGAACACACAACTTCATCGTGACGTACGAGGGATTTTGGCCATTTTTTGAAAGAATGAGCACTTGCATATTTAGAACGCTTGGATAGTCGACGGACGAAGAATTGAGCGTAACTTTTGCACACGGTGTCCGTTTTGGGCCCATAAGAACTTGTTGGAAATGTAGCGACCGTTTTGGATTGAACTCACCAATATGTCGTGACGTACGAGGGATTTTGGCAATTTTTCTAAAGGATGAGCACTTGCATATTTACAACGCTTGGAGAGTCGGCGGACGAAGAATTGAGCGTAACTTTTGCACCCGGTGTCCGTTTTGGGCCCATAACAACTTTTTGGAAATGTAGAGACCGTTTTGGATTGAACTCACCACTTCGTCATAACGTACGAGTGATTTTGGCCATTTTTTAAAGGAATGAGCATTTGTAAATTTAGAACGCTTGGAGAGTCGGCAGACGAAGAATTGAGCGTAACTTTTGCACACGGTGTCCGTTTTGGGCCCATAAGAACTTTTTGAAAAGGTAGCGACCGTTTTGGATTGAACTCACCACTTCATCGTGATGTACGAGGGATTTCGGCTAATTTTTTGAAAGAATGAGCGCTTGTATATTTAGAACGCTTGGAGAGTCGGCGAACGAAGAATTGAGCGTAACTTTTGCACACGGTGACCGTTTTGGGCCCATAAGAACTTTTTAGAAATGTAGCGACCGTTTTGCGTTGAACTCACCACTTCATCATGACGTACGAGGGATGTTGCCCATTTTTGGACGAAATGAGCGCTTGTATATTTAGAACGCTTGGCGAGTCGGTGGACGAAGAATTGAGCGTAACTTTTGCATACGGTGTCCGTTTTGCGCCCATAAGTACCATTTGGAAATGTAGCGACCATTTTGGATTGAACTCACCACTTCGTCGTGACATACGAGGGATTTTGCCTATTTATCGAAAGAATGAGCACTTGCATATTTAGAACGCTTGGAGAGTCAGCGGACGAAGGATTGAGCGTAACTTTTGCACATGGTGTACGTTTTGGGCCCATAAGATCTTTTTGAAAATGTAGCGACCGTTTTGGATTGAACTCACCACTTCGTCGTGACGTACGAGGGATTTTGGCAATTTTTTGAAAGAATGAACACTTGCATATTTAGAAAGCTTGGAGAGTCGGCGGACGAAGAATTGAGCGTAACTTTTGCACCCGGTGTCCGTTTTAGGCCCATAAGAACTTTTTGAAAATGTAGCAACCGTTTTGGATTGAACTCACCACTTCATCGTGGCGTATGAGTGCTTTTGGCCATTTTTCGAAGGAATGTGCACTTATATATTTAGAACGCTTGGAGAGTCGGCGGACGAAGAATTTAGTGTAACTTTTGCACACGGTGTCCGTTTTGGGCCCATAAGAACTTTTTGAAAATGTAGCAACCGTTTTGGATTGAACTCACCACTTCGCCGTGACGTACGAGGGATTTTGGCCATCTTTCTAAAGAATGAACACTTGCCTATTTAGAATGCTTGGAGAGTCGGCGGACGAAGAATTGAGCGTAACTTTTGCACCAGGTGTCCGTTTTGGGCCCATAAGAAATTTTTGGAAATGTAGCGACCGTTTCGGATTGAACTCATCACTTCGTCGTAGCGTACGAGTGATTTTCGCCATTTTTTGAAGGAATGTGCCCTTGTATATTTAGAACGCTTGGAGAGCCGGCGGACGAAGAATTGAGCGTAACTTTTGTACACGTTGTCCGTTTTGGGCCCATAAGAACTTTTTGAAAATGTAGCGACCGTTTTGGATTGAACTCACCACTTCGTCGTGACGTATGAGGGATTTCGGCCATTTTTGGAAAGAATGAGCACTTGCATATTTTGAGCGCTTGGAGAGTCGACTGACGAAGAATTGAGCGTAACTTTTGCACACGGAGTCCGTTTTGCGCCCATAAGTACCTTTTGGAAATGTAGCGACCGTTTTGGATTGAACTCACCACTTCGTCGTGACGTATGAAGGATTTAGGCCATTTTTCAAAATAATGAGCACTTGCATATTTGGATCGCTTGGATTGTCAGCGTATGATGAATTGAGCGTAACTTTTGCACACGTGTCCGTTTTGGGCCCATAAGTACTTTTTGAAAATGTAGCGACCTTTTTGGATTGAACACACCACTTCGTCATGACGTACGAGGGATTTTGGCCATTTTTCGACGGAATGAGAGCTTGTATATTTAGAATGCTTGGAGAGTTGACGGACGAAGAATTGAGCGTAACTTTTGCACACGGAGTCCGTTTTGCGCCCATAAGTACCTTTTGGAAATGTAGCGACCGTTTTGGATTGAACTCACCACTTCGTCGTGACGTATGAAGGATTTAGGCCATTTTTCAAAATAATGAGCACGTGCATATTTGGATCGCTTGGATTGTCAGCGTATGAAGAATTGAGCGTAACTTTTGCACACGTGTCCGTTTTGGGCCCATTAGTACTTTTTGAAAATGTAGCGACCGTTTTGGATTGAACACACCACTTCGTCATGACGTACGAGGGATTTTGGACATTTTTCGACGGAATGAGAGCTTGTATATTTAGAATGCTTGGAGAGTTGACGGACGAAGAATTGAGCGTAACTTTTGCACACGGTGTCCGTGTTGCGCCCATAAGTACTTTTTGGAAATGTAGCGACCGTTTTGGATTGAACTCACCACATCATCGTGACGTATGAGGGATTTTACCCATTTTTTGAAAGAATAAGCACTTGCATATTTAGAACGCTTGGAGAGATGGCGGACGAAGAACTGAGCGTAACTTTTGCACACGGTGTCCGTTTTGGGCCCATAAGAACATTTTGAAAATGTAGCGACCGTTTTGGATTGAACTCACCCCTTCGTCATGACGTACGAGGGATTTTGGCGATTTTTCTAAAGAATGAGCACTTGCATATTTAGAGAGCTTGGAGAGTCGGCGGACGAAGAATTGAGCGCAACTTTTGCACCCGGTGCTCGTTTTGGGCCCATAAGAACTTTTTGGAAATGTAGCGACCGTTTTGGATTGAACTCACCACTTCGTCGTGGCGTTTGAGTGATTTTGGCCATTTTTTGAAGGAATGTGTGCTTGTATATTTAGAACGCTTGGAGAGTCTGCGAACAAAGAATTGAGCGTAACTTTTGCACACATTGTCCGTTTTGGGCCCATAAGAACTTTTTGAAAATATAGCGACCATTTTGCATTGAACTCACCACTTCGCCGTGACATATGAGGGGTTTCGGCCATTTTTGGAAAGAATGAGCACTTGCATATTTGGAACGCTTGGATTGTCGGCGTACGAAGAATTGAGCGTAACATTTGCACACGTTGTCCGTTTTGCACCCTTAAGTACTTTTTGGAAATGTATCGACCGTTTTGGATTGAACTCACCACTTCGTCGTGACGTACGAGTAATTTTGGCCATTTTTTGAAGGAATGAGCGCTTGTAAATTTAGAATGCTTGGAGAGTCGGCGGACGAAGAATTGAGCGTAACTTTTGCACACGGTGTCCGTTTTGGGCCCATAAGAACTTTTTGAAAATGTAGCGATCGTTTTGGATTGAACTCACCACTTCGTCGTGACGTACGAGGGATTTTTGCCATTTTTCGAAAGAATGAGCGCTTGTATATTTAGAACGCTTGGAGAGTCGGCGAACGACGAATTGAGCGTAACTTTTGCACACGGTGACCGTTTTGGGCCCATAAGAACTTTTTGGAAATGTAGCGACCATTTTGCATTGAACTCACCACTTCGTCGTGACATACGAAGGACTTTACCCATTTTTCGACGGAATGAGCGCTTGTATGTTTAGAACGCTTGGAGAGTCGGCGGATGAAGAATTGAGCGGATGTTTTGCACGCGATGTCCATTTTACGTCCATAAGAACTTTTTGGAAATGTAACGACCATTTTGGATTGAACTCACCACTTCGTCGTGACATACGAGGGATTTTGCCTATTTTTCGAAAGAATGAGCACTTGTATATTTAGAACGCTTGGAGAGTCGGCGGACGAAGAATTGAGCGTAACTTTTGCACCCGGTGTTCGTTTTGGGCCCATAAGAACTTTTTGAAAATGCAGCGTCCATTTTGGATTGAACTCACCACTTCGTCATGACGTACGAGGGATTTTGGCGATTTTTTGAAAGAATGAGCCCTTGCATATTTAGAAAGCTTGGAGAGTCGGCGGACGAAGAATTGAGCGTAACTTTTGCACACGGTGTCCGTTTTGTGCCATAAGTACTTTTCGGAAATGTAGCGACCATTTTGGATTGAACTCACCACTTCGTCGTGACATACGAGGGATTTTGCCTATTTTTCGAAAGAATGAGCACTTGTATATTTAGAACGCTTGGAGAGTCGGCGGACGAAGAATTGAGCGTAACTTTTGCACACGGTGTCCGTTTTGTGCCATAAGTACTTTTCGGAAATGTAGCGACCATTTTGGATTGAACTCACCACTTCGTCGTGACATACGAGGGATTTTGCCTATTTTTCGAAAGAATGAGCACTTGTATATTTAGAACGCTTGGAGAGTCGGCGGACGAAGAATTGAGCGTAACTTTTGCACACGGTGTCCGTTTTGTGCCATAAGTACTTTTCGGAAATGTAGCGACCATTTTGGATTGAACTCACCACTTCGTCGTGACATACGAGGGATTTTGCCTATTTTTCGAAAGAATGAGCACTTGTATATTTAGAACGCTTGGAGAGTCGGCGGACGAAGAATTGAGCGTAACTTTTGCACACGGTGTCCGTTTTGTGCCATAAGTACTTTTCGGAAATGTAGCGACCATTTTGGATTGAACTCACCACTTCGTCGTGACATACGAGGGATTTTGCCTATTTTTCGAAAGAATGAGCACTTGTATATTTAGAACGCTTGGAGAGTCGGCGGACGAAGAATTGAGCGTAACTTTTGCACACGGTGTCCGTTTTGTGCCATAAGTACTTTTCGGAAATGTAGCGACCATTTTGGATTGAACTCACCACTTCGTCGTGACATACGAGGGATTTTGCCTATTTTTCGAAAGAATGAGCACTTGTATATTTAGAACGCTTGGAGAGTCGGCGGACGAAGAATTGAGCGTAACTTTTGCACACGGTGTCCGTTTTGTGCCATAAGTACTTTTCGGAAATGTAGCGACCATTTTGGATTGAACTCACCACTTCGTCGTGACATACGAGGGATTTTGCCTATTTTTCGAAAGAATGAGCACTTGTATATTTAGAACGCTTGGAGAGTCGGCGGACGAAGAATTGAGCGTAACTTTTGCACACGGTGTCCGTTTTGTGCCATAAGTACTTTTCGGAAATGTAGCGACCATTTTGGATTGAACTCACCACTTCGTCGTGACATACGAGGGATTTTGCCTATTTTTCGAAAGAATGAGCACTTGTATATTTAGAACGCTTGGAGAGTCGGCGGACGAAGAATTGAGGGTAACTTTTGCACCCGGTGTCCGTTTTGGGCCCATAAGAACTTTTTGGAAATGTAGCGACCGTTTTGGATTGAACTCACCACTTCGTCGTGACGTACGAGGGATTTTGGCCATTTTTGGATGGAATGTGCGCATCTATATTTAGAACGCTTGGAGAGTCGGCAGACGAAGAATTGAGCGTAACTTTTGCACACGGTGTCCGTTTTGTGCCATAAGTACTTTTCGGAAATGTAGCGACCATTTTGGATTGAACTCACCACTTCGTCGTGACGTACGAGGGATTTTAGCTATTTTTCGAAAGAATGAGTACTTCCATATTTAGAACGCTTGGAGAGTCGACGGACGAAGAATTTAGCGTAACTTTTGCACACGGTGTACGTTTTAGGCCCATAAGAACTTTTTGAAAATGCAGCGACCGTTTTGTATTGAACTCTACACTTTGTTGTGACGTACGAGGGATTTTGGTGATTTTTAGAAAGAATGAGCACTTGCCTATTTAGAAAGCTTGGAGAGTCGGCGGACGAAGAATTGAGCATAACTTTTGTACTCGGTGTCCGTTTTGGGCCGGTAAGAACTTTTCGGAAATGTAGCGACCGTTTTGGATTTAACTCACCACTTCTTCGTGACGTACGAGGGAGTTTGGCCATTTTTTGACGGAATGAGCGCTTGTATATTTAGAATGCTTGGAGAGTCGGCAGACGAAGAATTTAGCGTAACTTTTGCACACGGTGTCTGTTTTGTGCCATAAGTACTTTTTGGAAATGTAGCGACCGTTTTGGATTGAACTCACCACTTCATCATGACGTATGATGGATTTTGGCCATTTTTCGAAAGAATGAGCACTTGCATATTTGGAACGCTTGGATTGTCGACGTACGAAGAATTGAGCATAACTTTTGCACACGGTGTCCGTTTTGGGCCCTTAAGTACTTTTTGGAAATGTAGCGACCATTTTGGATTGAACTCACCACTTCGTCATGACGTATGAGGGAGTTATGCCATTTTTTGAAAGAATGAGCACTTACATATTTTGAACGCTTTGATTGTCGGCGTACGAAGAATTGAGCGTAACTTTTGCACATGGTGTCCGTTTTGGGCCCATAAGTACTTTTTGGAAATGTAGCGACCGTTTTGGATTGAACTTACCACTTCGTCGTGACGTATGAGGAATTTTGGCAGTTTTTCAAGAGAATGAGCACTTGCACATTTGGATCACTTGGATTGTCGATGTACGAAGAATTGATCGTAACTTTTGCACACGGCGTCCGTTTTGGGCCCATATGAACTTATTGGAAATGTAGCGACCGTTTTGGATTGAACTCACCACTTCCTCGTGACTTACGAGGGATTTTGGTGATTTTTCGAAAGAATGAGCACTTGAATATTTAGAACGCTTGGAGAGTCGACGGACGAAGAATTGAGCGTAACTTTTGCACACGGTGTCCGTTTTGGGCCCATATGAACTTATTGGAAATGTAGCGACTGTTTTGGATTGAACTCACCACTTCCTCGTGACTTACGAGGGATTTTGGTGCTTTTTCGAAAGAATGAGCACTTGAATATTTAGAACGCTTGGAGAGTCGACGTACGAAGAATTGATCGTAACTTTTGCACACGGCGTCCGTTTTGGGCCCATAAGAACTTTTCGGAAATGTAGCGACCGTTTTGGATTGAACTTACCACTTCGTCGTGACGTACGAGGGATTTTGGCCATTTTTCAAAAGAATGAGCACTTATATATTTGGATCACTTCGATTGTCGGCGTACGAAGAATTGATCGTAACTTTTGCACACGGTGTCCGTTTTGGGCCCATATGAACTTATTGGAAATGTAGCGACTGTTTTGGATTGAACTCACCACTTCGTCGTGACGTACGATGGATTTTGGTGATTTTTTGAAAGAATGAGCACTTGCAAATTTAGAACGCTTGGAGAGTCGGCGGACGAAGAATTGAGCGTAACTTTTGCACATGGTGTCCGTTTTGGGCCCATAAGAACTTTTTGTAAATGTAGCGACCGTTTTGGATTGAACTCACCACTTCGTCGGGACGTATGAGGGAGTTATGCCATTTTTTGAAAGAATGAGCACTTGCATATTTGGAACGCTTTGATTGTCAGCGTACGAAGAATTGAGCGTAACTTTTGCACACGGTGTCCGTTTTGAGCCCATAAGTACCATTTGGAAATGTAGCGACCATTTTGGATTGAACTCACCACTTCGTCGGGACATACGAGGGATTTTGCCTATTTTTCGAAAGAATGAGCACTTGCATATTTAGAACGCTTGGAGAGTCGGCGGACGAAGGATTTAGCGTAACTTTTGCACATGGTGTACGTTTTGGGCCCATAAGATCTTTTTGAAAATGTAACGACCGTTTTGGATTGAACTCACCACTTCGTCGTGACGTACGAGGGATTTTGGCAATTTTTTGAAAGAATGAACACTTGCATATTTAGAAAGCTTGGAGAGTCAGCGGACGAAGAATTGAGCGTAACTTTTGCACCCGGTGTCCATTTTAGGCCCATAAGAACTTTTTGGAAATGTAGCAACCGTTTTGGATTGAACTCACCACTTCATCGTGGCGTATGAGTGCTTTTGGCCATTTTTCAAAGGAATGTGCACTTATATATTTAGAACGCTTGGAGAGTCGGCGGACGAAGAATTTAGTGTAACTTTTGCACACGGTGTCCGTTTTGGGCCCATAAGAAATTTTTGGAAATGTAGTGACCGTTTCGGATTGAACTCACCACTTCGTCGTAGCGTACGAGTGATTTTCGCCATTTTTTGAAGGAATGTGCCCTTGTATATTTAGAACGCTTGGAGAGTCGGCGGACGAAGAATTGAGCGTAACTTTTGCACCAGGTGTCCGTTTTGGGCCCATAAGAAATTTTTGGAAATGTAGTGACCGTTTCGGATTGAACTCACCACTTCGTCGTAGCGTACGAGTGATTTTCGCCATTTTTTGAAGGAATGTGCCCTTGTATATTTAGAACGCTTGGAGAGCCGGCGGACGAAGAATTGAGCGTAACTTTTGTACACGTTGTCCGTTTTGGGCCCATAAGAACTTTTTGAAAATGTAGCGACCGT
>NW_019251712.1:0-1266 GCF_002742605.1 Olea europaea var. sylvestris | reverse complement strand
CCCGGCGCGATTTTTGTTTCCGATCAATCAGTCAAATTTTAGCCGATTCCGACATCGTCGCGAAAAATGACTAAATTGCCCCCGGCGCGATTTTTGTTTCCGATAAAACGGTCAAATTTTAGCGGATTCCGACACCGTCGCGAAAAATGACGAAATTGCCCCCGGCGCGATTTTTGTTTCCGATCAATCAGTCAAATTTTAGCCGATTCCGACACCGTCGCGAAAAATGACGAAATTGCCCCCGGCGCGATTTTTGTTTCCGATAAATCGGTCAAATTTTTGCGGATTCCGACAACGTCGCGAAAAATGACGAAATTGCCCCCCGCGCGATTTTTGTTTCCGATCAATCAGTCAAATTTTAGCCGATTCCGACACCGTCCCGAAAAATGACTAAATCGCACACGGCGCGATTTTTTTTTCCGATGAATCTGTCAAATTTTAGCCGTTTCCGACACCATCGCGAAAAATGACGAAATTGCCCCCGGCGCGATTTTTGTTTCCGATAGATCAGTCAAATTTTAGCCGATTCCGACACCGTCGCGAAAAATGACGAAATTGCCCCCGGGGTGATTTTTGTTTCCGATAAATCGGTCAAATTTTAGCCGATTCCGACACCGTCACGAAAATTGACTAACTTGCACCCGGCACGATTTTTTTTCCGATGAATCTGTCAAATTTTAGCCGATTCCGACACCGTCGCGAAAAATGACGAAATTGCCCCCGGCGCGATTTTTGTTTCCGATCAATCAGTCAAATTTTAGCCGATTCCGACACCGTCGCGAAAAATGACTAAATTGCACCCGGCGCGATTTTTTTTCCGATGAATCTGTCAAATTTTAGCCGATTCCGACACCGTCGCGAAAAATGACGAAATTGCCCCCGGCGCGATTTTTGTTTCCGATCAATCAGTCAAATTTTAGCCGATTCCGACACCGTCGCAAAAATGACTAAATTGCACCCGGCGCGATATTTTTTTCCGATGAATCTGTAAATTTTAGCCGATTCCGACACCATCGCGAAAAATGACGAAATTGCCCCCGGCGCGATTTTTGTTTCCGATAGATCAGTCAAATTTTAGCCGATTCCGACACCGTCGCGAAAAATGACGAAATGGCCCCCGGGGTGATTTTTGTTTCCGATAAATCGGTCAAATTTTAGCCGATTCCGACACCGTCGCGAAAAATGACTAACTTGCACCCGGCACGATTTTTTTTCCGATGAATCTGTCAAATTTTAGCCGATTCCGACACCGTCGCGAAAAATGAC
>NW_019251711.1:0-1266 GCF_002742605.1 Olea europaea var. sylvestris | reverse complement strand
CCAAATAATATAAAATTATATATTGACGATGCACTTTATTCTAGCAAGTCCAGAAGAAATTTTCTTAGTTTTAAAGATATCTGTTGCAATGGATATCATATTGAAACGATGCAAGAAAATAATGTTGAATATTTTTGCATAACTTCTTTTGTATCTGGTCAAAAGCAGATAAAAGAAAATTTTCATGCATTCCCATCTGGCATGTATTATACATTTATAAAAATGGTTGAATCAAATAATGTCACGAACCAGAAGTTCGTTGACCCAAAAAGCTTTATTCTTTGGCATGATCGACTTGAACATCCAGGAGTTATAATGATGCGTTGAATAATAAACAATTCACATGGACATCCTTTAAAGAATCAGAAGATTCTTTTACCTAATAATTATCCATGTGTAGTTTGTTCGTAAGGCAAGTTAATCATTAGACCTTCAACTACAAATGTTAATATTGAATCTCCAACTTTCTTGAAAAGAATTCATAGAGATATATGTGGGCCAATACACCCACCATGTTGACCATTTCGTTGTTTTATGGTATTAATTGATTATTCTACTAGATGGTCACATATTTGCCTACTTTCCAATAAGAATGTAGTTTTTTTGCTAGACTACTTGCTCAAATTATAAAATTACGAGCACAATTCCCGATTACTCAATTAAAACTATTCGTCGTGAGAATTCTGGTGAATTTAGATCACAAGCATTCGATGATTATTGTATGTCAATCGGGATTGTAATTGAACATTCAGTTGCGTATGTCCATGCACAAAATGGTTTGGTCGAGTCGTTTATTAAACGCCTACAACTTATTGCTAGATCATTACTTATGAAAACAAAACTCTCAGCTTCTGCTTGGGGTCATGTCATATTACATGCCGCATAATTGGTTCGTATTAGACCAACTGTCTATTATCAATATTCATCTTTACAACTGACATTTGTTTATGAACCTGATATTTCTCACATACGGGTCTTTGGTTGTGCTGTCCAAGTCCCTATTTCACCCCCACAATGTACTAAAATGGGTCCCCAATGAAGACTTGGAATTTATGTGAATTTTGATTCACTATCAATTATTAGGTATCTTGAGACTTTAACAGGTAACTTATTTAATGCACGTTTTACAGATTATCATTTTGATTAAATGACTTTCCCAACTTTAGGAGGGGGAAAAATTGCATCTTGAAAAATAAGGTAAAATTACTTGGAATGAAGCAACTCTGTTTCATTTTGATCCTCTCAGCAATCAATGTAAGCAAGAGA
>NW_019251710.1:0-1266 GCF_002742605.1 Olea europaea var. sylvestris | reverse complement strand
AACCACTTTTCATTGGCTCGATTCCAATCGAATAAGACTAGCAATTAGCCAAAAATGAACAAACCCGAAGTTATCATGAAATCGAAAACCACTTTTCATTAGCCCGATTCCAATCGAATTAGACTAGCAATTCGCCAAAGGCGAACAAGCCCGATGTTATCATGAAATCAAAAACCAATTTTCATTGGCTCCATTCCAATCGAATTGGACTAGCATCACGCAAAAAATGAACGAACCCGAATTTATCATGGAATGAAAGACCACTTTTCATTGGCTCGATTCCAATTGAATTAGACTAGCAATTCACCAAAAATAGACAAATCCAAAGTTATCATGAAATCAAAAACCACTTTTCACTGGCTCGATTCCAATCTAATTAGACTAGCAATTAGTCGAAAACGATGAAACACGAAGTTATTACGAAATCCAAAACCACTTTTCATTGGCTCGATTCCAATCAAATTAGACTAGCAATTCACCAAAACCAGACAAATCAAAAGTTATCATGAAATCAAAAACCACTTTTCACTGGCTCGATTCCAATCTAATTAGACTAGCAATTAGTCGAAAACGATGAAACACGAAGTTATCACGAAATCCAAAACCACTTTTCATTGGCTCGATTCCAATCGAATTAGACTAGCAATTTTTCGAAAATAATAACAGTTGAAGTTATCATGAAATAGAAAACCACTTTTTATTGGCTCGAATCCAATCGAATTAGACTAGCCATTCGCTGAAAATGATCAAACTCTAAGTTATCATGAAATCAAAAACCACTTTTCATTGCCTCGATTCCAATCGAATAAGACTAGCAATTAGCCGAAAAGAAACAAACCCGAAGTTATCTTGAAATCAAAAACCACTTTTCATTGGCTCGATTCGAATCGAATTAGACTAGCAGTTCCCCAAAGATGAACAAACCCAATGTTATCGTGAAATCAAAAACCACTTTTCATTGTCTCGATTCCAATCGAATTAGACTAGTAATTTGCCAAAGATGAACGAACCTGATATAATCATGAAATTGAAAGCCACTTTTCATTGGCTCGATTTTAATCGAATAAGACAAGCAATTCGCATAAAATGAACAAACCCGAAGTTATCATGTAACCACAACCACTTTTAATTGGCTCGATTACAATCGAATTAGACTAACAATTCATCCAAAATAATCAAACCTGAAGTTATCATGAAATCATAAACCACTTTTCATTGGCTCGATTCAAATCGAATTAGACTAGCAATTAGCCAAACACGAACAAA
>NW_019251709.1:0-1266 GCF_002742605.1 Olea europaea var. sylvestris | reverse complement strand
ACTTGCATTGTTGTCAAGTGTCAATTGGATGGAAAAACTTTTTGAAATTTAAACTGTCCAACAGGGTAATGTCACGTGGGAAAGTGTAAACTAAAGAGTACACCATAGTGTAAATGTAGGAAGGTCCTTACGGATTGAACTTTGCTATTCATACACTGATTTTAGACACGTTATTTGACACTTGCATTGTTGTCAAGTGTCAATTGGATGGGAAAACTGTTTGAAATTTAAATAGTCCAACAAGGCAATGTCACTTGGCGAAGTGTAAACTAAAGTGTACACCGCAGTGTATTTGTATCAAGGTTCTTACCGATTAAGCTTTGGTATTTGAACACTGAATTTTGACACGTTGTTTGACACATATAGTGTTGTAAAATATCAATTGGATGGAAAAATTGTTTGAAATTTAAACTATCCAACAGGATGACATCACGTGGTGAAGTGTATACTAAAGTGTACACCACAGTGTACATGTAGCAACATTCTTATCGATTGAAACTTGTTATTTCTACACTGATTTTAGTCACGTTGTTTGACACTTGCATTGTTGTCAAGTGTCAATTGGATGGGAAAACTTTTTGAAATTTAAACTGTCTAATAGGTTAATGTCACGTGGGAAAGTGTAAACTAAAGAGTACACCATCGTGTACGTGTAGCAAGGTCCTTACGGATTGAACTTTGCTATTTGTACACTGATTTTCGATGTGTTGTTTGACATTTGCATTGTTGTCAAGTGTCAATTGGATGGAAAAACTGTTTGAAATTTACATAGTCTAATAAGGTGGTGTCACTTGGCAAAGTGTAAACTAAAGTGTGCACCATAGTGTACATGTAGCAAGGTCCTTAGCGATTGAACTTTGTAATTTGTACACTTATTTTTGACACATTGTTTGACACTTGCATTGTTGTCAAGTGTCAATTAGATGGGAAAACTATTTTAATTTAAACTCTCTAGCAGGGTAATGTCACGTGGCAAGGTGTAAATTAAAGTGTACACCATAATGTACTTGTAGCAAGGTTCTTACCAATTGAGCTTCGATATTTGTATACTGAATTTCAACATGTTGCTTGTCACTTGCGTTGTTGTCAAGTGTCAATTGGATGGGAAAACCGTTTGAAATTTAAACTGTCCAACAGGGTAATGTCATGTGGCAACGTGTAAACTAAAGCGAAAACCATAGTGTACGTGTAGCAATGTCCTTACCGATTGAACTTTGCTACTTGTACACTGATTTTCAACACGTTGTTTGACACTTGCTTTGTTGT
>NW_019251708.1:0-1266 GCF_002742605.1 Olea europaea var. sylvestris | reverse complement strand
AATCCTGGTGAAATTATAAACAAATTCGATTAGAAACACACCAACGAACAATATCTCGGTGAAATTTTAATGAAATTTGATTGAAAATGCACCAATGAACCAAACACATGTGAAATTTTAGTTAAATTTGACTGAAAATGTGCTGATGAACAAAATTCAGATGAAATCTTAGTCGAATTTGATGTGAAACGTGCTAATGAACCAAATCCTAACGAAATCTCAGTCAAATTTGATTAGAAACACGGCAATGAATTAAATCTCGGTGAAATTTTAGTTAAATTTGATTGGAAACGCGCTGAAGAACCAAACCCATGTGAAATTTTAGTCAAATTTGATAGGAAACGTGCCAGAGAACAAAATTCAGATAAAATTTTAGTCAAATTTGATTTGATACATGCCAATGAAAGAAACCCAAGTAAAATTTTAATCAAAATTGATTGGAATTGTGCTAATGAAAAGTCGTATGAAATTTTAGTCGAATTTGATTCGAAATGTGCCAATGACCGAAAGTCATGTGAAGTTTTAGTCAAATTTGATTGAAAACGCGCCAATAAACCAAACTCAGGTGAAATTTTAGTCAAATTTGATTGAAAACATGCCAATGACTAAAATTAAGATGAAATTTTAGTAAAATTTGAATGGATATGCTCTAACGAACAAAATTATGGTGAAATTTTAGTCAAATTTGATTAGAAACACACAAATGAACTCAATACCGATGAAATTTTAGTCAAATTTGATTGAAAACCTGCCAATGAACCAAACTCATGTAAAATTTTATTCATATTTGATGAGAAACGCGCTAGAAAACAAAATTCAGATGAAATTTTAATCAAATTTGATTGGAAACGTGCCAATGAACCGAGCACATATGAAATTTTAGTCAAATTTTATTGGAAACGCGCTAACAAAAAAACTTGTATAAAATTCTAGTCAAATTTGATTCAAAATGTGCCAATAAACCAAAGTCATGTAAAATTTTATTAAAATTTGATTGGAAACGCTTCTATGAACCAAACTCAAGCGAGATTTTAGTCAAATTTTATAGAGAATAAGCCATTGAACAAAATCTAGATGAAATTCCAGTCAAATTTGATTAGAAACATGCCAATTAATGAAACCCTAGTGAGATTTTAGTCAAATTTGATTTGATACATACCAATGAATGAAACACAAGTAAAATTTTAGTCAAATTTGACTGGAATTGCGCCAATTAAAAGTCGCATGAAATTTTAGTCTAATTTGATTCGAAATGTGCTAATGACA
>NW_019251707.1:0-1266 GCF_002742605.1 Olea europaea var. sylvestris | reverse complement strand
GAGATTGTATAGAAAAATATGAGAGCAAGTTTATAGTTTGAGTATATAAAGTTGCATTACCTTTAAATAACACTAAATGTAAGCTTTTATAGTAAAAGAGGCATATACTGACCATTGGATGGAAATACATATGGCCTCATCCTAACAATTGAGGTGTCCTCTTCTAGGAGTTAATCCATCCATCATAAGATCCACATTGCACCTAGGTCTAACCTCCGATTTATAGATTGACGATTTGACCCTTATTTACCTGCTACAAGATGTCACATCAACCAATTCTAGGTAAATCTTGTACGAAAGATCTCTTGAAGGAAGATGTGAGGTGTGATGTGCCTTTAGTTAAATGAAAAGGCTGGCTACCTCAAATTCTTTCCTTGCAGCATGCATAGCTCCTCACCTAGGCCATGGAGGTTGCACTCTACATGGGACTTGACTTGGGTGGTACGATGATGATGTGGAATGTGACGTCATTGGGTTGCTAGTTGGCTACTACATTGAGGTGGTATTGAGCTTCATCACAAGAGGCATAGTAATAGTCCCCAAGTCCATGTATATTTCATGTAATGCATTGAATTTCAGTGTAGAATGGAAGTAAACTCATTGTCAAGGTGATGTATTGGCATGTGCAGTTGTGCATTTGAACATGGCACAATAGTCCCGATAAGTCCAGGCATGAATATTTTATATAATACGTAGAATTAGATCTGTAGAAGTAAATGTAAATACCTTCTGTGGTAGCTATGCAAGAGATGCAGAGGCGAGATGTGACACCTTATATCTCAAAATTAGTCATTATATTAAAATTTAGGGCTTATCATGTAGACAATATAAGTTTAGGGACCTAATTGATTAATGTCTAATTTTTTGACATTAAGCACAAATATTTGAATCTCAAAGTGATAGTAGCATCTCTAAGATATTGTGATAATTTTAAATAAATAAATTCGATTAGATATTACGATTATCTTAAAATTTTCAACATTATCACAGATTCTGTTAGATATTATGACTATTTTTAAGGTTTTAACATTATCCAACTTTTATTAGATATTGTGGTTATTTTTAAATATTCAATATTATTACAAATTCTATTAGATATTAGGATTATTTTTACTTATTCAACATTATCACAAATTTTGTTGGATATTAAGATTATCTTTAAGTATTTAAATTTAATTAAATAAATTATGAGATTTATCCCATGCATCATCAGTATACTATAAATAGGCGCACGATTTTCAAGAAATTCACACCTTACTTTTTCTT
>NW_019251706.1:0-1266 GCF_002742605.1 Olea europaea var. sylvestris | reverse complement strand
ATTTCCACCCAAAAATGCATGTTTGATGGTAAAATATTTCCATAGAATTGATTTTCTTGGTACAACCTTCTTATGTACCATTTTCCACCTTTTTAAGGAAAATGTTTTCCCATGGGTTAGATGGTTTTTCATTTTCCAGCCTCTTTTTATTTTTTTGGCAATTGATACAAATTCTAACAAATTTTATTCTTTTAATTGACAATTTTCATAAAAAACAAAGTCAAATGAACACCAAAAAATCCAAAATTTTAATATTTTCTAGGTGAAAAATTATACTAATCACACATTTAATTAACAATTTCCAATAAAACAAGTTCCAAATAATTCAATCCTTGGAATTCGTTTTCTTTCTACCCAAATTCCATTATTACAATCAAACGGACCCGATTGATTTCAGTTTCGAGAAATAATCCATATACCTGGAACTAATTAATTTCTAAGAAAAATGGACTAAAGCAATAGGAAAACAAGAACCCACCAAGAAAACAGGCAGTGGGAAAGAACTGACTTGTGGAAAGTCAAGGACTGCTGCTAAAAAGACCTACAGCCATGGGCTTGTTCCAATTTTGTCAAACGATTACGAATTCACGGAGAAATTCATGCAGTGTGTTTTTCATTAATAATTTTCATTGTTTTGTTTGTTACGTGGATTGCTCGGTTACGTGAAAGGGCGGGTGTTGTACACTGAAAATCAGTTAGTTTTATATGTAGTTCAAATTTGTGAAAAACGAAATTGTTCACACAATGCAAATAAACTCTCACATGAATTGGGTTACTCCACTTAATAAGCAGAAGCTCATAAGATTGTTGTGATTATGTAAGGAAGTGGCTTTGATACTTGATAGAGCACGTAACATTTCTACGTGTGAGGAAGAGAAATGGATAGACTATCTCTTGAAAGAGGGTCGGGAGGACATTGTACTTGGTTCGAAGGGAGAATTGTTGGGACAATGTGAACAAGCTCGCACACCAAGACATGAAGAAGTTGATGGGCCTATGAGATATTCAACTACCCCACCTTTTGTTAACCTTTTGGGTTAGAACCTCAATTCCCTTATGAAACTTCATCGTTGGAGTATTAAGTCCCTGTTTATTTTCCATTATTTGTCCATTAAAATAAAAAATATGACCGTTATTCATCAAATCAAGTTATCATATTTGACTTTTCATTTCTTGTATAGGGCCCGTAACGGCTATATTTTTTATTCTCATTCTTACATTAATGTAGCTCAAATATGACCTAAATATAAAAATGTACATTTGATT
>NW_019251705.1:0-1266 GCF_002742605.1 Olea europaea var. sylvestris | reverse complement strand
TTTTTGGTGAATTGCTAGTCTAATTCAATTGCAATCGAGCCAATGAAAAGTGGTTTTGATTTCATGATAACTTCGAATTTGATCATTTTCGAAAATTGCCAGTCTAATTCGATTGAAATCGAGCCAATGAAAAGTGGTTTTCGTTTCATAATTACTTCGGATTTGATCAATTTCAAAAATTGCTGTTCTAATTCGATTGGTATCGAGCCAATGAAAAGTGGCTTTTGATTTCATGATAACTTCGGGTTTATTCGTTTTTTATGTAGTGCTAGTCGAATTCGATTGGAATCGAGCCAACGAAAAGTAATTTTTGACTTCAAGATAACTTCGGATTTGTTCATTTTTGGCAAAATGCTAGTCTAATTCGATTGGAATCGAGCATATGAAAACTAGTTTTTGATTGCATGATAAATTCGGGTTCGATCATTTTCGACGAATTGCTAGTCCAATTCTATTGGAATCGAGCCATTGAAAAGTGGTTTTCGATTTCATGAAAACTTTGATCATTTTCGGCAAGTTGCTAGTCCAATTCTATTGGAATCGAGCCAATGAAAAGTGGTTTTTTATTTTATGATGACTTTGGGTTTTTTTTTTGTTTTTGTCGTTTTTTCTAGTCGAATTCGATTGAAATCGAATCAATGAAAAGTTGTCTTTGATTTCATGATAACTTCGTGTCTGTTCATTTTTGGCGAAATGCTAGTCTAATTCGATTGAAATCGAGCCAATGAAAAGTAGTTTTTGATTTCATGATATTTTCGGGTTTAATCATTTTCGGGGAATTGCTAGTCCAATTCAATTGGAATCGAGCAAATGAAAAGTGGTTTTTGATTTCATGATAACTTTGGGTTTGTTCATTTTTTGCGTAATGCTAGTCTAAATCAATTGGAATCGAGCCAATGAAAAGTAGTTTTTGATTTCATGACAACTTCGGGTTTGTTCGTTTTTGGGGAATTGCCCATCTAATTCGATTGGAATCGAGCTAATGAAAAATGGTTTTTGATTTCATGATGACTTCGGGTTTGTTCATTTTTGGTGAAATGTTAGTCTAATTCGATTCGAATTGAATCAATGAAAAGTAGTTTTTTATTTCATGATAACTTCGTTTTTGTTCATTTTTGGCGAAATGCTAGTCTAATTTGATTGGAATCGAGCCAATGAAAAGTGGTTTTTGATTTCAAGATAGCATCGTGTTTGATCATTTTCGGCGAATTGCTAGTCCAATTCTATTGGAATCGAGCCAATGAAAAGTGGTTTTTGATTTTATGA
>NW_019251704.1:0-1266 GCF_002742605.1 Olea europaea var. sylvestris | reverse complement strand
CCATTTTACCCTTAAGCATTTGGTCAAAATTGATCAGATTTTGACTTCCTTCATCAACTAACGGTCAAATAGAAGGATTCAATCCATCTGGACCCTCGGTGCATATTTCTGAATGGTTTGGAATTGTGGTCGGCACAAAATAAAAGTTGGGGTAAAGTCTGCAAAATTGTGAAAGGTTTGGGACCGCTGCTACAATTTTCCCTTAGTTTTTTTTTTCTTTCTTTTCTTTTTGTTTTATTTAAATGGAGGGTAAAATCGTCAAAAATTAATGAAAATGACGTTCAGCGCCAAAAAAGTGGAAGGCAAGGACGTTTTGTGCCAAAAAATAAAAGATATGGATGTTTTCCACAATACACTTGAAAGATATGGACATTTTGTGCCAATTACCCTTATCAAATTTATTGTCAACCATATTACACATGTAGCACGATTGAGATAAGTGAATTAAAAGGAAAAAGATTAACATAGGCCTTGTAATTCCAGGGTAGCAAGTGTGGTTCGAATTAAACCTTCATTTCTATCAATCAAAAATGTTCAAATTATTTTTAAATATCTTTTCTATTCTATCAAAAATCAATTTTACAATATATAATCCCAGCTTGATTCAATAAAAAAAATTGAATTAAAATTTTAATGTAAAGTTAATAATTAATTTTAATAATATATTTTATAGCATTTCCAATTTTTAATCCATACATTGCATTAATTTTAATTAAAACTTATTAAAAATTAATGCATTTTAGAATAGTAACTTGATGGGAAGTGTGTGCTTGAAAATTAAGGAAATGTTTTTGATTTACGTGTAATATTATTTTAATAAAAAATGTGTGGTTGAAAAGAAAAAGAGAGAAATGCATTTTTAAAAAAATGAGTACCAAACAGGGGCTTAATTTTTTTAATCTAACAAGGGCATAGACACTGATGATGAGGGAGTAAACTAAATGTCCATTTTGTTTTTTGTTTTTTTTTATGTGAAACGGTATGCAAAATGTGGAATTAGCTCGGTGCTAAACATTCGGAGTCCTCTAACTCGGACTTTCAGCCTCTGTTTGGCCCTCATTATTTGGGTTTATAATGATGGAAATAGTATTTTTTTGAAAAATTGATGGTTGTAAAAGAATAAAAAGTTTTCGATTTGTATGTAATATCATGTTATTGAAAATTGTGTTGTTGAAAATAGGAGAGGGAAAAATTTAAATTAAATTGAAGAGTTTTAAAGGGGGTCAAGCTGAGGTTCAATTTGCATGTAGATTGCAAGTGAGGAGA
>NW_019251703.1:0-1266 GCF_002742605.1 Olea europaea var. sylvestris | reverse complement strand
AATTGAAGCTGGCGGGTCAAGGATTGAAAGACAGGGAATATTTTTGACTAACTTTTTGACCTTTTGGACCACTAACATGCATTCGTGATTCCATGGATCAGGATTGTTTTGTAATCTTTTGAATAATGGGGCACAGATTTGACGTATATTTTTGACAAAATCGGCAACATAATTGACACAACCTAAAAAGTGTTGCAAACTTTTTTCCAATGATTTCATGTGAGAATTTATCAACGAAATCAAGATTTCTTTGAATTGATGTAATTGTGGAATTTTGAATAAAATGACCGAGAGAACGAATTTTTATTTGAAATAAACTATCTTTTTAGCAGAAACTGCTAAACCATTTTTCTTGATAATATGAATGAATGTATGAATAGGCTTGAAATGTTGTTTTATATTTTCAGAAAAAATAAGAACATCATCGATGTAAATAATAATGAAATTTGAATATGGATTAAATATATCATTCATAATTTTTTGAAATTCTGAAGGAGCATTTTTTAGACCGAATGGCATAATATTCCATTCATATTGTCTGAAATGAACATTAAATACAGTTTTGTATCTATCTTCTTCTTTGATTTGAATTTGCCAGAATCCTGACTTCATATCAAATTTTGAGAAGATGATAGCTTTGCAGAGATGATTTAAAAAGATCTTTCTTTTGAGGAATTAGATAACGAATCCATTGAAAAGCAGTATTGAGTGGTTTGGCTAAATTAAAGTCAGAAAAATCTCAAAGTCGTAATGAATTGGGATCCTTTTGTGAACAATATGGTTTTGAAAAAGTCATTCATCCTTCTTCAAAAACGAAAAAATACTTTCAAAAGAAAAAAAATTCAAAAAGAAAACTTTTCAAAAATAGAAGAAGTTTCGAATAAAAGGAAATTTTCAAAAAGAAAATCTTTTTCAAAAAGAAAGTTCTCAAAAAACACTTCTAATATTACTTGTTGGAAATGCAACAAGACTGGTCATTATTCCAATAAATGTCCTCTCAAGAAAAAAATTAGTACTCTTCAAATTGATGAAGATACTAAAAATCAACTTCTTAATCTTATTCGATCTAGTTCTGATAATGAGTCTAACTCAGAATTAGAACAAGTTTTTCTTAATCAAGAGGATTCTAATTATGAATCTAATCAAAACTCTGAATCTAGTTCTTCTTCCAATCAAGATAAAGAAGTTTGTGGTTGTAAAACTATAAATGTTTTATCGAAAGAGGAAAAAGTTATTCAAGATATCATTGATAGGATTGACAATCCT
>NW_019251702.1:0-49269 GCF_002742605.1 Olea europaea var. sylvestris | reverse complement strand
TCCTGACGCGATTTTTGTTTTCGATCAACCAGTCAAATTTCAGCCCATTTCGACTTTGTCGCGATAAACGACGAAATTGCCCCAGGCGCGACTTTTGTTTCCAATCAACCTGTCAAATTTCAGCCCATTCCGACACAGTCGCGATAAATGACGAAATTGCCCCTGGCGTGGTTTTCGTTTCCGATCAACCTGTGAAATTTTAGCCCACTCCGACACCATCGCGAGAAATGACGAAATTGCTCCAGGCGCAACTTTTGTTTAAGATCAACTTGTTAAATTTTAGCCCATTCTAACGCCGTCGCGATAAATGACGAAATTTCCCCAGGCGCGATTTTCATTTCCGATCAACCTATCAAATATCAGCCCATTTCGACACCGTCGAAACAAATGAAGAAATTGTCCCTGGCGCGACTCTTCTTTAAGATCAACCTGTCAAATTTTCGCCCATTCCGACACCGTTGCGAAAAATGACGAAATTGCCCCTGGCACGATTTTTGTTTCCGATCAACCAGTCAAATTTCAACCCATTCCGACACCGTCACTTTAAATGATGAAATTGCCCCTGGTGAGGTTTTCGTTTCCGATCAACCTGTACAATTTCAGCCCATTCCAACACAGTCGCTACAAATGACGAAATTGCCCCTGGCGCGACTTTTGTTTCCGATCAACCTTTCAAATTTCAGCCCATTCCGACACCGTCACGATAAATGACGAAATTACCCCTGGCGCGATTTTCGTTTCCGATCAACCTGTCAAATTTCAGCCGATTCCGACACCGTCGCGACAAATGACGAAATTGCCCTGGTGAGACTTTTGCTTACGATCAACCTGTCAAATTTCAGCCCATTCCGACACCGTTGCGAGAAATGACGAAATTGACCTAGGCGCGACTTTTGTTTAAGATCAACCTGTCAAATTTCAGCCCATTCCGACTCCGTCGAGATAAATGACGAAATTGCCCCAGGCGCGACTTTTGTTTAAGATCAACCTGTCAATTTTCAGCCCATTCCTACACCGGCACGAAAAATGACGAAATTGCCCCTGGCACGATTTTTGTTTACGATCAGCCTGTCAAATTTTGGCCCATCCCGACAGGTCGCTATAAATGACAAAACTACCCCAGGCGCAACTTTGACTAAGATCAACCTGTCAAATCTCAGCACATTCTCACACCGTCGCGAAAAATGACTAAATTGCCCCTTGCGCACCTTTTGTTTCCGATCAACCTGTCAAATTTCAGCCAATTCCAACACCGTCGCGATAAATGACGAAATTGCCCCTGGCGCGATTTTCGTTTCCGATCAACCTGTCAAATATCAGCCCTTCCGACGCCGTCGCGACAACTGACGAAATTGCACTTGGCGCGACTTTTGTTGAAGATCAAACTGTCAAATTTCAGCCCATCCCGAAACCGTCACGAAAAATAACGAAATTGCCCGGGCACAATTTTTGTTTCCGATCAACAAGTCAAATTTCAGCCCATTACGACTCCGTCGCGATAAATGACGAAATTGCCCCCGGCGCAATTTTCGTTACCGATCAACCAGTTAAATTTCAGCCCATTCCGACAACGTCGCGATAAATGACGAAATTGCCCCTAGCGCGATTTTCGTTTCCGATCAACCTATCAAATATCAGCACATTCCGACGTCGTCACGACAAATGACGAAATTGCCCCTGGTGCTACTTTTGTTTAAGATCAACCTGTCAAATTTCCGTCCATTCCGACACCGTCGCGAAAAATGACGAAATTGCCCCCATCACGATTTTTGTTTCCGATCAACCAGTCAAATTTCAGCTCATTCCGACACCATCACGATAAATGACGAAATTGCCCCCGGCGCGATTTTCGTTTCCGATCAACCTGTCAAATTTCCGCCCATTCCGACACCTCAGCTATAAATGACGAAATAGCCCCTGGCACTACTTTTGTTTCCGATCAACCTGTCAAATTTCAGCCCATTCCGACACCATCGCGATAAATGACGAAATTGCCCCTGGCGCGGTCATCGTTTCCGATCAATCTGTCAAATTTCAGCCCATTCCGACATCGTCGCGATAAATGACGAAATTACCCCAGGCGCGACTTTTGTTTAAGATCAACCCGTCAAATTTCAGCCCAGTCCTACACTGTCGCGAAAAATGACGAAATAGTCCCTGGCGTAATTTTCGTTTCCGATCAACCTGTCAAATTTCAGCCCATTCCGACACCGTCGCGATAAATGACGAAATTGCCCCAGGCGCGACTTAGGTTTAAGATCAACCTGTCAAATTTCAGCCCATTCCTACACCGTCGCGAAAAGTGACGAAATTGCCCCTGGCACGATTTTTGTTTTCGATCAGCCTGTCAAATTTCAGCCCATTCCGACACTGCCGCTATAAATGACGAAATTGCCCCAGGCGCAACTTTTGTTTAAGATCAACCTGTAGAATTTCAGCACATTCTGACACAGTCGCGAAAAATGAAGAAATTGCCCCTGGCGCGACTTTTGTTTCCGATCAACTTGTCAAATTTCAGCCAATTCCAACATCGTCGTGATAAATGATGAAATTGCCCCTGGCGCGGTTTTCGTTTTCGATCAACCTGTAAAATATCAACCCATTTCGACGCCATCGCGACAACTGGCAAAATTACCCCGACACGACTTTTGTTTAAGATCAACATGTCAAATTTCCGCCCATTCCAACACCGTCGTGAAAAATGACGAAATTGCCCGGGCGCGATTTTTGTTTCCGATCAACAAGTCAAATTTCAGCCCATTCCGACTCCGTCACGATAAATGACGAAATTGCCCCCGGCACGGTTTACGTTATCGATCAACCAGTTAAATTTCAGCCCATTCCGACAACGTCGCGATAAATGACGAAATTGCCCCTGGGGGGATTTTCGTTTCCGATCAACCTGTCAAATATCAGCCCATTCCGATGTAGCCACGATAAATGACGAAATTGCCCCTGGCGCTACTTTTGTTTAAGATCAACCTATCAAATTTCCTCCCATTTCGACACCGTCGCAAAAAATGACGAAATTGCCCCCAGCACGATTTTTGTTTCCGATCAACCAGTCAAATTTCAGCCCATTCCGACACCGTCACGATAAATGACAAAATTGCCCCCGGCGCGATTTTCGTTTCCGATCAACCTTTCAAATTTCAGCCCATTCCGACACCTCAGCTATAAATGACGAAATTACCCCTGGCACTACTTTTGTTTCCGATCACCAGTCAAATTTCAGCCCATTCCGACGCCGTCGCGATAAATGATTAAATTGCCCCCAGCGCGATTTTCGTTACCGATCAACCAGTTAAATTTCAGCCCATTCCGAAAACGTCGCGATAAATGATGAAATTGCCCTTGGCGCGATTTTCGTTTTCGATCAACCTGTCAAATATCGGCCCATTCCGACGTCGTCGCGACAACTGACGAAATTGCCCCTAGCGCGACTTTTGTTTAAGATCAACCTGTCAAATTTCCGCTCATTCCGACACCGTCGCGATAAATGACGAAATTGCCCGGGCACGATTTTTGTTTCCGATCAACCAGTCAAATTTCAGCCCATTCCGACTCCATCGCGAAAAATGACGAAATTGCCCCCGGTACGATTTTCGTTATCGATCAACCAGTTAAATTTTAGCCCATTCCGACAATGTCGCGATAAATGACGAAATTGCCCATGGCGCGATTTTCGTTTCCGATCAACCTGTCAAATATCAGCCCATTCCGACGTCGTCGCGACAAATGACGAAATTGCCCCTGGCGCTACTTTTGTTTAAGATCAACCTTTCAAATTTCCGCCCATTCCGACACCGCCGCGAAAAATGACGAAATTGCCCCCGGCACGATTTTTGTTTTCGATCAACCAGTCAAATTTCAGCCCATTCCGACACCATCACGATAAATGACGAAATTGCCCCCCGCGCGATTTTCGTTTCCAGTCAACCTGTCAAATTTCAGCCCATTCCGACACTTCAGCTATAAATGACGAAATTGCCCTGGCACTACTTTTGTTTCCGATCAACCTGTCAAATTTTAGCCCATCCCGACACCGTCGCGATAAATGACGAAATTGCCCCTGGCGCGATTGTCGTTTCCGATCAATCTGCCAAATTTCAGCCCATTCCGACACCGTCGCGATAAATGACGAAATTGCCCCAGGCGTGACTTTTGTTTAAGATCACCCTATCAAATTTCAGTCCAGTCCTACACTGTCGTGAAAAATGACGAAATTGTCCCTGGCGCAATTTTCGTTTCCAATCAACCTGTCAAATTTCAGCCCATTCCGACACCGTCACGAGAAATGAAGAAATTGACCTAGGCGCGACTTTTGTTTAAGATCAGCCTGTCAAATATCTGCCCATTCCTACACCGTGGCGAAAAGTGACGAAATTGCCCCTTGCACGATTTTTGTTTCCGATCAGCCTGTCAAATTTCAGCCCATTCCGACACCGCCGTTATAAATGACGAAACTGCCCCAGGCGCAACTTTGACTAAGATCAACCTGTCAAATTTCAGCACATTCTGACACCATCGTGAAAAATTACGAAATTGCCCCTGGCACAGCTTTTGTTTCCGATCAACCTGTCAAATTTCAGCCCATTCTGATACAGTCGTGATAAATGACGAAATTGCCCCAGGCGCGACTTTTGTTTAAGATCAACCTGTCAAATTTCAGCCCATTCCTACACCGTCACGAAAAATGACGAAATTGCCCTTGGCACGATTTTTGTTTCCGATCAGCCTATCAAATTTTAACCCATCCCGACACGTCGTCATAAATGACGAAACTGCCCCAGGCGCAACTTTGACAAAGATCAACCTGTCAAATTTCAGCACATTCTGACACCGTCGCGAAAAATGACGAAATGGCCCCTGGCGCGACTTTTGTTTTCGATCAACCTGTTAAATTTCAGACCATTTCGACACCGTCGCGATAACTGACGAAATTTCCCCTGGCGCCACTTTTGTTTCCGATCAACCTGTCAAATTTTAGCCCATTCTGACACCGTCTTGATAAATGACGAAATTGCCCCCGGTGCGGTTTTCGTTTCCGATCAATCTATCAAATTTCAGCTCATTCTGACACTGTCGCGACAAATGATGAAATTGCCGCAAGCGTGACTTTTGTTTAAGATCAACCTGTTAAATTTCATCCCATTCCTACATCGTCGCGAAAAATGACGAAATTGGAGCAAGATTTTTGTTTCCGATCAACCTGTCAAATTTCAGCCCATTCCTCCATCGTCGCGAAAAATGACGAAATTGGAGCAAGATTTTTGTTTCCGATCAACCTGTCAAATTTCAGGCCATTCCGACACCATGCTCTAAATGATAAAATTGCACCTGGCGCGACTTTTGTTTCCGATCAACCTGTCAAATTTCAGCCCATTCAGACACAGTCGCGATAAATGACGAAATTGCCCCTGGTGTGGTTTTCGTTTCCGATCAACCAGTCAAATTTCAGCCCACTCCGACACCTTCCGAGAAATGACGAAATTGCTCCAGGCGCAACGTTGTTTAAGATCAACCTGTCAAATTTCAGACCATTCCAATGCCGTCGCGATAAACGACGAAATTGCCCCTGGCGCGATTTTCATTTCCGATCAACCTATCAAATATCAGCCCATTTCGACACCATCGCGACAAATGACGAAATTGTCCCAGGGGCGACTTTTCTTTAAGATGAACCTGTCAAATTTTCGCCCATTCCGACACCGTCGCGAAAAATGACGAAATTGCCTTTCGCACGATTTTTGTTTCCGATCAACCAGTCAAATTTCAACCCATTCCGACACCGTCACGTTAAATGATGAAATTGCCCCTGACGCGATTTTCATTTCCGATCAACTTGTCAAATTTCAGCCCATTCCGACACAGCCGCTATAAATGACAAAATTGCCACAAGCGCGACTTTTGTTTCCGATCAACATGTTAAATTTCAGCCCATTCCGACACCGTCACGATAAATGACGAAATTGCCCCTAGCGCGATTTTCGTTTCCAATCAACCTGTCAAATTTCAGCCCATTCCGACACCTTCGCGACAAATGAGGAAATTGCCCCAGCGAGACTTTTGTTTACGATCAACCTGACAAATTTTAGCCCATTCCAACACCGTCGCGAAAAATGACGAAATTGCCCCAGGCACGATTTTTGTTTTCGATCAACCAGTCAAATTTCAGCCCATTCCGACTCCATTGCGATAAATGACGAAATTGCCCCAGGCGCGACTTTTGTTTAAGATCAACCTGTCAAATTTCAGCCCATTCCTACACCGTCGCGAAAAATGACGAAATTGCCCTTGGCACGATTTTTGTTTCCGATCAGCCTGTCAAATTTTAACCCATCCCGACACGTCGTCATAAATGACGAAACTGCCCCAGGTGCAACTTTGACAAAGATCAACCTGTCAAATTTCAGCACATTCTGACACCGTCGCGAAAAATGACGAAATTGCCCCTGGCGCGACTTTTGTTTCCGATCAACCTGTCAAATTTCTGGCAATTCCAACACCGTCGGGATAAATGACGAAATTGCCCTTGGCGCGATTTTCGTTTCCGATCAACCTGTCAAATATCAGCCCATTTGGACGCCGTCGCGACAACTGACGAAATTGCGCCTAGCGCGACTTTTGTTTAAGATCAACCTGTCAAATTTCCGCCCATTCCGACACTGTCGCGATAAATGACGAAATTGCCCGGGCACGATTTTTGTTTCCGATCAACCAGTCAAATTTCAGCCCATTCCGACTCCATCGCGAAAAATGACGAAATTGCCCTCGGCACGATTTTCGTTACCGATCAACCAGTTAAATTTTAGCCCATTCCGTCAACGTCGCGATAAATGACGAAATTGCCCATGGAGCAATTTTCGTTTCCGATCAACCTGTCAAATATCAGCCCATTCCGACGTCATCGCGACAAATGACGAAATTGCCCCTGGCGCTACTTTTGTTTAAGATCAACCTTTCAAATTTTCGCCAATTCCGACACCGCCGCGAAAAATGACGAAATTGCCCCCGGCACGATTTTTGTTTCCGATCAACCAGTCAAATTTCAGCCCATTTCGACACCATCACGATAAATGACGAAATTGCCCCCGGCGCGATTTTCGTTTCCGATCAACCTGTCAAATTTCAGCCCATTCCGACACCTCAGCTATAAATGACGAAGTTGCCCTGGCACTACTTTTGTTTCCGATCAACCTGTCAAATTTCAGCCCATCCTGACACCGTCGCGATAAATGACGAAATTGCCCCTGGCGCGGTTGTCGTTTTCGATCAATCTGTTAAATTTCAGCCCATTCCGACACCGTCGCGATAAATGACAAAATTGCCCCAGGCGCGACTTTTGTTTAAGATCAACCTGTCAAATTTCAGCCCAGTCCTACACTGTCGCGAAAAATGACGAAATTGTCCCTGGCGCAATTTTCGTTTCCAATCAACCTGTCAAATTTCAGCCCATTCCGACACCGTTGCGAGAAATGACGAAATTGACCTAGGCGCGACTTTTGTTTAAGATCAACCTGTCAAATTTCAGTACATTCCTACACCGTCGCGAAAAGTGACGAAATTGCCCCTGGCACGATTTTTATTTCCGATCAGCTTGTCAAATTTCAGCCCATTCCGACACCGCCGTTATAAATGACGAAACTGCCCCAGGCGCAACTTTGACTAAGATCAACCTGTCAAATTTCAGCACATTCTGACACCGTCGCGAAAAATGACGAAATTGCCCCTGGCGCAACTTTTGTTTCCGATCAACCTGTCAAATTTCAGCCCATTCTGATACAGTCGTGAAAAATGACGAAATTGCCCCAGGCGCGACTTTTGTTTAAGATCAACCTGTTAAATTTCATCCCATTCCTACACCGTCACGAAAAATGACGAAATTTGAGCAAGATTTTTGTTTCCGATCAACCTGTCAAATTTCAGCCCATTCCGACGCCATCGCGACAACTGACAAAATTGCCCCGACGCGACTTTTGTTTAAGATCAACCTATCAAATTTCCGCCCATTCCAATACCGTCGTGAAAAATGACGAAATTGCTCGGGCACGATTTTTGTTTCCGATCAACCAGTCAAATTTCAGCCCATTCCGACACCTCAGCTATAAACGACGAAATTGCCCCCGGCGCGGTTTTCGTTGCCGATCAACCAGTTAAATTTCAGCCCATTCCGACAACGTCGCGATAAATGACGAAATTGCCCCTGGCGCGATTTTCGTTTCCGATCAACCTGTCAAATATCAGCCAATTCCGACGTCGTCGCGACAAATGACGAAATTACCCCTGGCGCTACTTTTGTTTAAGATCAACCTGTCAAAATTCCGCCCCTTTCGACACCGTCGCGAAAAATTACGAAATTGCCCCCGGCACAATTTTTGTTTCCTATCAAGCAGTCAAATTTCAGCCCATTCTGACACCGTCACGATAAATGACGAAATTACCCCCGGCGCGATTTTCGTTTCCGATCAACCTTTCAAATTTCAGCCCATTCCGACACCTCAGCTATAAATGACGAAATTGCCCCTTGCACTACTTTTGTTTCCTATCAACCAGTCAAATTTCAGCCCATTCCGACGCCGTCGTGATAAATGATGAAATTGCCCCCAGCGCGATTTTCGTTACCGATCAACCAGTTAAATTTCAGCCCATTCCGAAAACGTCGCGATAAATAACGAAATTGCCCTTGGCGCGATTTTCATTTTCGATCAACCTGTCAAATATCAGCCCATTCCGACGCCATCGCGACAACTGACGAAATTGCCCCTAGCGCGACTTTTGTTTAAGATCAGCATGTCAAATTTCCGCCCAATCCGACACCATCGCGATAAATGACAAAATTGCCCGGGCACGCTTTTTGTTTCCGATCAACCAGTCAAATTTCAGCCCATTCCGACTCCATCGCGAAAAATGACGAAATTGCCCCCGGCACGGTTTTCGTTACCGATCAACCAGTTAAATTTTAGCCCATTCCGACGACGTCGCGATAAATGACGAAATTGCCCATGGCACGATTTTCGTTTCCGATCAACCTGTCAAATATCAGCCCATTCCGACGTCGTCGCGATAAATGACGAAATTGCCCCTTGCGCTACTTTTGTTTAAGATCAACCTTTCAAATTTTCGCCCATTCCGACACCGCCGCGAAAAATGACGAAATTGCCCCCGGCACGATTTTTGTTTCCGATCAACCAGTCAAATTTCAGCCCATTCTGACACCATCACGATAAATGACGAAATTGCCCCCGGCGCGATTTTCGTTTCCGATCAACCTGTCAAATTTCAGCCCATTCCGACACCTCAGCTATAAATGAAGAAATAGCCCTGGCACTACTTTTGTTTCCGATCAACCTGTCAAATTTTAGCCCATCCCAACACCGTCGCGATAAATGACGAAATTGCCCCTGGCGCGATTGTCGTTTCCGATCAATCTGTCAAATTTCAACCCATTCCGACACCGTCGCGATAAATGACGAAATTGCCCCAGGCGCGACTTTTGTTTAAGATCAACTTGTCAAATTTCAGCCCAGTCCTACACTGTCGCGAAAAATGACGAAATTGTCCCTGGCGCAATTTTCGTTTCCAATCAACCTGCCAAATTTCAGCCCATCCGACACCGTCGCGAGAAATGAAGAAATTGACCTAGGCGCGACTTTTGTTTAAGATCAACCTGTCAAATTTCTGCCCATTCCTACACCCTCGCGAAAAGTGACGAAATTGCCCCTGGCAAGATTTTTGTTTCCGATCAGCCTGTCAAATTTCAGCCCATTCCGACACCGTCGTTATAAATGACGAAACTGCCCCAGGCGCAACTTTGACTAAGATCAACTTGTCAAATTTCAGTACATTCTGACACCGTCGTGAAAAGTGACGAAATTGCCCCTGGCGCAGCTTTTGTTTCCGATCAACCTGTCAAATTTCAGCCTATTCTGATACAGTCGTGAAAAATGACGAAATTGCCCCAGGCGCGACTTTTGTTTAAGATCAACCTGTCAAATTTCAGCCCATTCCGACACCGTCGCGAAAAATGACGAAATTGGAGCAAGATTTTTGTTTCCGATCAACCTTTCAAATTTCAGCCCATTCCGACACTGCAGCTATAAATGATAAAATTGCTCCTGGCGCGACTTTTGCTTCCGATCAACCTGTCAAATTTCAGCCCATTCCGACACAGTCGCGATAAATGACGAAATTGCCCCTGGCGTAACTTTTGTTTAAGATCAACCTGTCAAATTTCAGCCCATTCTTACACCGTCGCGAAAAATGACGAAATTGCCCCTGGCACGATTTTTGTTTCCGATCAGCCTGTCAAATTTCAGCCCTTTCCGACATGCCGCTATAAATGACAAAACTGCGCGAGGCGCAACTTTGACTAAGATCAACCTGTCAAATTTCAGCACATTCTGACACCGTCGCGAAAAATGACGAAATTGCCCCTGGCGCGACTTTTGTTTCCGATCAACCTGTTAAATTTCAGACCATTCCGACACCGTCGCGATAAATGACGAAATTGCCCCTGGCGCCACCTTTGTTTCTGATCAACCTGTCAAATTTCAGCCCATTCTGACACCGTCTTGATAAATGATGAAATTGCCCCTGGGGCGATTTTCGTTTCCGATCAATCTGTTAAATTTCAGCCCATTCTGACACCGTCGCGACAAATGACGAAATTGCCCCTGGCGTGTTTTTTGTTTCCGATCAACCAGTCAAATTTCAGCCCACTCCGACACCGTCGCGAGAAATGATGAAATTGCTCCAGGGGCAACTTTGTTTAAGATCAACCTGTCAAATTTCAGCCCATTCCAACGCCATCACGATAAACGACGAAATTGCCCCTGGCGCGATTTTCATTTCCGATCAACCTATCAAATTCAGCCCATTTCGACACCGTCGCGACAAATGACGAAATTGTCCCTGGCGCGACTTTTCTTTAAGATCAACCTGTCAAATTTCCGCCCATTCCGACATCGTCGCGAAAAATGACGAAATTGCCCATGGCACGATTTTTGTTTTCGATCAACCAGTCAAATTTCAACCCATTCCGACCCAGTCGCGTTAAATGATGAAATTGCCCCTGGCGCGATTTTCGTTTCCGATCAACCTGTCAAATTTCAGCCCATTTCGACACAGCCGCTATAAATGACGAAATTGCCCCTAGCGCGACTTTTGTTTCCGATCAACCTGTCAAATTTCAGCCCATTCCAACACCGTCACGATAAATGACGAAATTGCCCCTGGCGCGATTTTCGTTTCCAATCAACCTGTCAAATTTCAGCCCATTCCGACACCATGGCGACAAATGACGAAATTGCCCCAGGCGAGACTTTTGTTTACGATCAACCTGTCAAATTTCAGCCCATTCCTACACCGCCGCAAAAAATGACCAAATTGCCCCAGGCACGATTTTTGTTTTCGATCAACCAGTCGAGTTTCAGCCCATTCCGATTTCGTCGTGATAAATGACGAAATTGTCCTAAGCGCTACTTTTGTTTAAGATCAACCTGTCAAATTTCAGCCCATTCCTACACCGTCGCGAAAAATGACGAAATTGCCCCTGGCATGATTTTTGTTTCCGATCAGCCTGTCAAATTTTAGCCCATCCCGACACGTCGCTATAAAGGACGAAACTGCCCCAGGCGTAACTTTGACTAAGATCAACCTGTCAAATTTCAGCACATTCTGACACCGTCGTGAAAAATGACGAAATTTCCCCTGGCGCGACTTTTGTATCCGATCAACATGTCAAATTTCTGCCAATTCCAACACCGTCGCGATAAATGACGAAATTGCCCTTGGCGCGATTTTCGTTTCCGATCAACCTGTCAAATATCACCCCACTCCGACGCCGTCGAGACAACTGACGAAATTGCCCCTGGCGCGACTTTTGTTTAAGATCAACATGTCAAATTTTCGCCCATTCCGACACCTTCACTGAAAATGACGAAATTGCCCGAGCACGATTTTTGTTTCCGATCAACCAGTCAAATTTCAGCCCATTCCGACTCCATCGCGATAAATGACGAAATTGCCCCTGGCGCGGTTTTCGTTACCGATCAACCAGTTAAATTTTAGCCCATTCCGACAACGTCGTGATAAATGACGAAATTGCCCCTGGCGCAGTTTTCATTTCCGATCAACCTGTCAAATATCAGCGCATTCCGACGTCATCGCAACAAATGACGAAATTGCCCCTGGCGCTACTTTTGTTTAAGATCAACCTTTCAAATTTCCGCCCATTCTGACACCCTCGCGAAAAATGAAGAAATTGAACCCCGGCACGATTTTTGTTTCCGATCAACCAGTCAAATTTCAGCCCATTCCGACACAGTCGCGTTAAATGACGAAATTGCCCCTGGAGCTATTTTCGTTTCCGATCAACCTGTCAAATTTCAGCCAATTCTAACACAGCCGCTATAAATGACGAAATTGCCCCTGGCCCGACTTTTGTTTCCGATCAACCTGTCAAATTTCAGCCCATTCCGACACCGTCACGATAAATGACGAAATTGCCCCTGGTGCGGTTTTCGTTTTCGATCAACCTGTCAAATTTCAGACACATTCCGACACCGTCGTGACAAATGATGAAATAGCCCAAGCGAGACTTTTGTTTACGATCAACCTGTCAAATTTCAGCCCATTCCTACACCGTCACGAAAAATGACGAAATTGCCCCTGGCACGATTTTTGCTTCCGATCAGCCTGTCAAATTTTAGCCCATCCCGACACGTCGCTATAAATGACGAAACTGCCCCAGGCACAACTTTGACTAAGATCAACCTGTCAAATTTCAGCACATTCTGACACCTTCGGGAAAAATGACGAAATTGCCCCTGGCGCGACTTTTGTTTCCGATCAACTTGTCAAATTTCAGCCAATTCCAACACCGTCGCGAAAAGTGACGAAATTGCCCGGGCACGATTTTTGTTTCTGATCAACCAGTCAAATTTCCGCCCATTTCGATATCGGCGCGAAAAATGACGAAATTACCCCCGACACGATTTTTGTTTCCGATCAACCAGTCAAATTTCAGCCCATTCCGACACCGTCACGATAAATGACGAAATTGCCCCCGGCGCGATTTTTGTTTCTGATCAACCTGTCAAATTTCAGCCCATTCCGACACCTCAGCTATAAATGACGAAATTGCCCCTGGCACTACTTTTGTTTCCGATCAACCTGTCAAATTTCAGCCCATTCCGACACCGTCGTGATAAATGACGAAATTGCCCCAGGTGCGACTTTTGTTTAAGATCAACCTGTCAAATTTCAGCCCAGTCCTACACTGTCGCGAAAAATAACGAAATTGTCCCTGGCGCAATTTTCGTTTCCAATCAACCTGTCAAATTTCAGCGCATTCCGACACCGTCGCGGGAAATGACGAAATTGACCCAGGCGCGACTTTTGTTTAAGATCAACCTGTCAAATTTCAGCCCATTCCTACACCGTCGCGAAAAGTGACGAAATTGCCCTTGGCAAGATTTTTGTTTCCGATCAGCCTGTCAAATTTCAGCCCATTCCGACACCGCCGTTACAAATGACGAAACTGCCCCTGGCGCAACTTTGACTAAGATCAACCTGTTAAATTTCCGCCCATTTCAACACCGTCGCGAAAAATGACGAAATAGCACCCGGCACGATTTTTGTTTCCGATCAACCAGTCAAATTTCAGCCATTCCGACACCGTAACGATAAATGACAAAATTGCCCCCGGCGCGATTTTTGTTTCCGATCAACCTGTCAAATTTCAGCCCATTTCGACACCTCAGCTATAAATGATGAAATTGATCTGGCACTACTTTTGTTTCCGATCAATCAGTCAAATTTCAGCCCATTCCGACTCCGTCGCGATAAATGACGAAATTGCCCAAGGCGCGGTTTTTGTTACCGATCAACCAGGTAAATTTTAGCCCATTCCGACAACGTCGCGATAAATGACGAAATTGCCCCTGGCGCGATTTTCGTTTCCGATCAACCTGTCAAATATCAGCCCATTCTGACGTCGTCGCGACAAATGACGAAATTGCCACTGGCGCTACTTTTGTTTAAGATCAACCTGTCAAATTTCAGCCCATTCCGACACCGTCACGAAAAATGACGAAATTGGAGCAAGATTTTTGTTTTCGATCAACCAGTCAATTTTCAGCCCATTCCGACACCGTCGCGATAAATGACGAAAGTACCCCTGGCGCTGTTTTCGTTTCCGATCAACCTATCAAATTTCAGCCCATTCCGACACAGCCGCTATAAATGACGAAATTGCCCCTGGCGCGACTTTTGTTTTCGATCAACCTGTCAAATTTCAGCCCATTCCTACACCGTCACGATAAATGACGATATTGCCCCTGGCACGGTTTTAGTTTCCGATCAACCTATCAAATATCAGCCCATTCCGACCCCGTCGCGACAAATGACGAAATTGCCCTTGGCGCGACTTTTGTTTAAGATCAACCAGTCAAATTTCCGCCCATTCCGACATCGTCGAGAAAAATGACGAAATTGCCCCCGGCACGATTTTTGTTTCCGATCAACCAGTCAAATTTCAGTCCATTCCGACACCGTCGCGATAAATGATGAAATTGCCCCTGGCGCGGTTTGCGTTTTCGATCAACCTGACAAATTTCGGCCCATTCCGACGCCGTCGTGACAAAGGACGAAATTGCCCCAGGCGGGACTTTTTTTTATGATCAACCTTTCCAATTTAAGCCCATTCCTACACCGTCACGAAAAATGACAAAATTTTCCCTGGCACCACTTTTGTTTCCGATCAACCTGTCAAATTTCAGCCCATTCCGTCATCGCCGCTATAAATGACGAAATTGCCCCTGGCGCGACTTTTGATTTCGATCAACTTGTCAAATTTCAACCCATTCCGACACACTCACGATAAATGACGAAATTGCCCCTTGCACGATTCGCGTTTCCGATCAACCTGTCAAATTTCCGCCCATTCCGACACCGTCGAGAAAAATGACGAATTTACCCAGGCACGATTTTTGTTTCCGATCAACCAGTCAAATTTCAACCCATTCCGACACCGTCGCGTTAAATGATGAAATTACCCCTGGCGCGGTTTTCGTTTTCGATCAACCTATCAAATTTCAGCCCATTCCGACACAGCCGCTATAAATGACGAAATTGCCCCTGGCGCGACTTTTGTTTTCGATCAACCTGTCAAATTTCAGCCCATTCCGACACCGTCACGATAAATGACGAAATTGCCCCTGGCACGATTTTTGTTTCCGTTCAGCCTGTCAAATTTTAGCCCATTTTGACACCGCCACTATAAATGACGAAACTGCCCCAGGCGCAACTTTGACTAAGATCAACCTGTCAAATTTCAGCACATTCTGACACCGTCGCGAAAAATGACGAAATTGCCCCTGGCGCGACTTTTGTTTCCGATCAACCTATCAAATTTCAGCCAATTCCAACACCGTCGCGATAAATGATGAAATTGCCCCTGGCGTGGTTTTCGTTTTCGATCAACCTGTCAAATATCAGCCCATTCCGACGTCGTCGCGACAACTGACAAAATTGCCCCTGGCGCGACTTTTGTTTAAGATCAACCTTTCAAATTTCCTCCCATTCTGACACCGTCGCGAAAAATGTCGAAATTGCCCGGGCACGATTTTTGTTTCCGATCAACCAGTCAAATTTCAACGCATTCCGACTCCGTCGCGATAAATGACGAAATTACCCCCGGCGCGATTTTCGTTACCGATCAACCAGTAAAATTTCAGCCCACTCCGACAACGTCGCGATAAATCACGAAATCGCCCCTAGCGCGATTTTCGTTTGTGATCAACCTGTCAAATATCAGCCCATTCCGACGTCGTCGCAACAAATGACAAAATTGCCCCGGCGCTACTTTTGTTTAAGATCAACCTGTCAAATTTCCGCCCATTTCGACACCATCGCGAAAAATGACGAAATAGCCCCCGGCACGATTTTTGCTTCCGATCAACCAGTCAAATTTCAGCCATTCCGACACCGTCACGATAAATGACGAAATTGCCCCCGGCGCGATTTTCGTTTCCGATCAACCTGTCAAATTTCAGCCCATTCCGACACCTCAGCTATAAATGATGAAATTGATCTGGTGCTACTTTTATTTCCGATCAATCAGTTAAATTTTAGCCCATTTCGACTCCGTCGCGATAAATGACGAAATTGCCCCAGGCGCGGTTTTTGTTACCGATCAACTAGTTAAATTTTAGCCCATTCCGACAACGTCGCGATAAATGACGAAATTCCCCCTGGCGCGATTTTCGTTTCCGATCAACCTGTCAAATATCAGCCCATTCCGAAGTCGTCGCGACAAATGACGAAATTGCCCCTGGCGCTACTTTTGTTTAAGATCAACCTGTCAAATTTTAGCCCATTCCGACACCGTCACGAAAAATGACAAAATTGGAGCAAGATTTTTGATTTCGATCAACCAGTCAAATTTCAGCCCATTCCGACACCGTCGCGATAAATGACGAAAGTGCCCCTGGCGCGGTTTTCATTTCCGATCAACCTGTCAAATATTAGCCCATTCCGACGCCGTAGCGACAAATGACGAAATTGACCTAGCGCAACTTTTGTTTACGATCAACCTGTCAAATTTCAGCCCATTCCTACACCGTCGCGAAAAATGACGAAATTGCCCCTAGCACGATTTTTGTTTTCGATCAGCCTGTCAAATTTCAGCCCATTCCGACACTGCCGCTATAAATGACGAAACTGCGCTAGGTGCAACTTTGACTAAGATCAACCTGTCAAATTTCAGCACATTCGGACACCGTCGCAAGAAATGTCAAAATTGCCCTTGGCGCGACTTTTGTTTTCGATCAACCTGTTAAATTTAAGACCATTCCAACACCGCCGCGATAAATGACGAAATTGCCCCTAGCGCAGTTTTCGTTTCCGATCAACCTGTCAAATATCTGCCCATTCCGACGCCATCGCGACAAAGGACGAAATTGCCCCTGGCACGACTTTTGTTTAGGATCAACCTGTCAAATTTCCGCCCATTCCGACACCGTCGGGAAAAATGACGAAATTGCCCTCGGTACGACTTTTGTTTCCGGTCAACCAGTCAAATTTCAGCCGATTCCGACACAGTCCCGATAAATGACGAAATTGCCCCTGACGCGATTTTCGTTTCCGATCAACCTGTCAATTATTAGCACATTCCGAAACCACCGCGACAAATGACGAAATTGCCCCTAACGCGACTTTTGTTTAAGATCAACCTGTCAAATTTCCGCTCATTCTGACACCGCTGTGAAAAATGACGAAATTGCCCCTAGCGCGATTTTCATTTTTTGTCAACCTGTCAAAGTTCAGCCCATTCTGACACCGCCACGAAAAATGACGAAATTGCCCCTGGCATGACTTTTGTTTCCGATCAACCTATGAAATTTCAGCCCATTCCGATACCGTCGCGATAAATGACGAAATTGCCCCTGGCGCGACTTTTGTTTACGATCAACCTATTAAATTTCAGGCCATTCCGACACAGTCGTAATAAATGACGACATTGCCCTAGGCACGGTTTTAGTTTCCGATCAACCTGTCAAATATCAGCCCATTCCGACCACGTCGCGACAAATGACGAAATTGCCCCTGGCGCGACTTTTGTTTAAGATCAACCGGTCAAATTTCTGCCCATTCCGACATCATCGAGAGAAATGACGAAATTACCCCCGGCACGATTTTTGTTTCCGATCAACCAGTCAAATTTCAGTCCATTCCGACACCGTCGCGATAAATGATGAAATTGCCCCTGGGGCTGTTTGCGTTTCCGATCAACCTGACAAATTTCAACCCATTCCGACGACGTCGCGACAAAGGATGAAATTGCCCCAGGCGGGACTTTTTTTTATGATCAACCTGTCCAATTTAAGCCCATTCCTACACCGTCACGAAAAATGACGAAATTTTCCCTGGCACGACTTTTGTTTCCGATCAACCTGTCAAATTTCAGCCCATTCCGTCACCGTCACTATAACTGACGAAATTGCCCCTGGCGCGACTTTTGATTTCCATCAACTTGTCAAATTTCAACCCATTCCGACACGCTCACGATAAATGACGAAATTGCCCCTGGCACGATTTCCGTTTCCGATCAACCTGTCAAATTTCCGCCCATTCCGACACCGTCGAGAAAAATGACGAAATTACCCCGGCACGATTTTTGTTTCCGATCAACCAGTCAAATTTCAACCCATTCCGACACCGTCGCGTTAAATGATTAAATTGCCCCTGGCGCGGTTTTCGTTTCCAATCAACCTATCAAATTTCAGCCCATTCCGACACAGCCGCTATAAATGACGAAATTGCCCCTGGCGCGACTTTTGTTTTCGATCAACCTGTCAAATTTCAGCCCATTCCGACACCGTCACGATAAATGACGAAATTGCCCCTGGCGCAATTTTCGTTTTCGATCAACATGTCAAATTTCTACCCATTCCGACACCGTCGCGACAAATGACGAAATAGCCCAGGCGAGACTTTTGTTTATGATCAACCTGTCAAATTTCAGCCCATTCCTACACCGTCGCGAAAAATGACGAAATTGCCCCTAGCACAAATTTTGTTTTCGATCAACTCGTCAAATTTCAGCCCATTCCGACTCCATCGCGATAAATGGCAAAATTTTCCCAGGCGCAACTTTGACTAAGATCAACACGTCAAATTTCAGCCCATTCCTACACCGGCACGAAAAATGACGAAATTGCCCCTGGCACGATTTTTGTTTCCGATCAGCCTGTATAATTATAGCCCATCCCGACACGTCGCTATAAATGACGAAACTTTCTCAAGCGCAACTTTGACTAAGATCAACCTGTCAAATTTCAGCACATTCTGACACCGTCGGGAAAAATGACGAAATTGCCCCTGACGCGACTTTTGTTTCCGATCAACCTGTCAAATTTCAGCCAATTCCAACACCGTCGCGGAAAATGACGAAATTGCCCGGGCACGATTTTTGTTTCCGATCAAACAGTCAAATTCCAGCCCATTCCGACTCCGTCACGATAAATGACGAAATTACCCCCGGTGCGGTTTTCGTTACCGATCAACCAGTTAAATTTTAGCACATTCGGAAAACGTCGCGATAAATGACGAAATTGCCCCTGGCGCGATTTTCATTTCCAATCAACCTGTCAAATATTAGCCTATTCCGACGTTGTCGCGATAAATGTCGAAATTGCCCCTGGCGCTACTTTTGTTTAAGATCAACCTGTCAAATTTCTGCCCATTCCGACACCGTCGCGAAAAATGACGAAATTGCCCACGGTACGATTTTTGTTTCCGATCAACCAGTCAAATTTCAGCCCATTCCGACACCGTCACGATAAATGACGAAATTGCCCCCGGTGCGATTTTCGTTTCCGATCAACCTGTCAAATTTCAGCCCATTCCGACACCTCAGCTATAAATGGCGAAATTGCCCCTGGCACTACTTTTGTTTCCGATCAACCTGTCAAATTTCAGCCCATTCCGACACCGTCGCGAGAAATGACTAAATTGCCCCGGGTGAGATTGTCGTTTCCGATCAATCTGTCAAATTTCAGCCCATTCCGACACCGTCGCGATAAATGACGAAATTGCCCCAGGCGCGACTTTTGTTTAAGGTCAACCCGTCAAATTTCAGCCCAGTCCTACACTGTCGCGAAAAATGACGAAATTGTCCCTGGCGCAATTTTCGTTTACGATCAACCTGTCAAATTTCAACCCATTCTGACACCGTCGCGATAAATGATGAAATTGCCCCAGGCGCGACTTTTGTTTAAGATCAACCTGTCAAATTTCAGCCCATTCCTACACCGTCGCGAAAAGTGACGAAATTGCCCCTGGCACGATTTTTCTTTCCGATCAGCTTGTCAAATTTCAGCCCATTCCGACACCACCGCTATAAATGACGAAACTGCCCCCGGCGCAACTTTGACTATGATCAACCTGTCAAATTTCAACAAATTCTGGCACCGTCGCAAAAAATGACGAAATTGCCCCTGGCGCGGCTTTTGTTTTCGATCAACTTGTCAAATTTCAGCCAATTCCAACACCGTCGCGATAAATGACGTAATTGCCCTTGGCGCAACTTTTGTTTCCGATCAACCTGTCAAATTTCAGCCCATTCTGACACAGTCACGAGAAATGACGAAATTGCCCCTGGCGCAGTATTCGGTTCTGATCGACCTGTCAAATTTCAGTCCATTCTGATACCGTCGCGAAAAATGATGAAATTACCCCTGGCACGACTTTTATTTATGATCAACCTGTTAAATTTCAGCCCATTCCGACACCGTCATAATAAATGACGATATTGCCCCTGGCACAATTTTCGTTTCCGATCAACCTGTCAAATATCAGCCCATTCCGACACCGTCGCGACAAATGACGAAATTGCCCCTGGCGCGACTTTTGTTTAAGATCAACCTGTCAAATTTCCGCCCATTCCGACACCGTCGAGAAAAATGACGAAACTGCCCCCGGCATGATTTTTGTTTCCGATCAACCAGTCAAATTTCAGTCCATTCTGACACCGTCGCGATAAATGATGAAATTGCCGCTGGCGCGATTTGCGTTTCCGATCAACCTGTTAAATTTCAGCCCATTCCGACACCATCGCGACAAAGGACGAAATTGCTCCCGGCACCACTTTTGTTTAAGATCAACCTGTCCAAATTAAGCCAATTCCTACACCGTCACGAAAAATGACGAAATTGCCCCTGGCACGACTTTTGTTTCCGATCAACCTGTCAAATTTCAGCCCATTCCGTCACCGTCGCTATAAATGACGAAATTGCCCCTGACGCGACTTTTGATTCCGATCAACTTGTCAAATTTCAACCCATTCCGACACAGTCACGATAAATGATGAAATTGCCCCTGGCACGATTTGCGTTTCCGATCAACCTGTCAAATTTCCGCCCATTCCGACACCGTCGAGAAAAATGACGAAATCGCCCCCGACACGATTTTTGTTTCCGATCAACCAGTCAAATTTCAACCCATTCCGACACCGTCGCGATAAATGACAAAATTGCCCCTGCTGCGATTTGCGTTTCCGATCAACCTGTCAAATTTTATCCCATTCCAACACCGTCGCGACAAAGGAGGAAATTGCCCCAGGCACGACTTTTGTTTAAGATCAACCTGTCCAATTTAAGCCCATTCCTACACCGTCGCAAAAAATGACGAAATTGCCCCTGGCACGACTTTCGATCAACCTATCAAATTTCAGCCCATTCCGTCACCGCCCCTATAAATGACGAAATTGCCCCTGGCGTGACTTTTGATTCCGATCAACTTGTCAAATTTCAACCCATTTCGACACAGTCACGATAAATGACGAAATTGCCCCTGGCACGATTTTCGGTTCTGATCAACCTGTCAAATTTCATCCCATTCTGATACCGTCGCGAAAAATGACGAAATTACCCCTGGCGCGACTTTTGTTTCTGATCAACCTGTCAAATTTCAGCCCATTCCAACACCGTCGCGATAAATGATGATATTCCCCCTGGCGTGGTTTTCGTTTCCGATCAACCTGTCAAATTTCAGCCCTTTTCGACACCGCCGCTATAAATGACGAAATTGCCCTTGGCGCGACTTTTGTTTCCGATCAACCTGTCAAATTTTAGCCATTCCAACACCGTCGCGATAAATGATGAAATTGGCCCTGGCGCGATTTTTATTTCCGATCAACCTGTCAAATATCAGCCCATTCCGACGTCGTCGCGACAAATGACGAAATTGCCCCTGGCGCTATTTTTGTTTAAGATCAACCTGTAAAATTTCAGCCCATTCCTACACCGTCACGAAAAATGACGAAATTGGAGAGTGATTTTTGTTTCCGATCAACCTGTCAAATTTCAGCCCATTCCTACACCGTCGCTATAAATGATAAAATTGCTCCTGGCGCGATTTTTATTTTCGATCAACCAGTCAAATTTCAGCCCATTCCATCTCTGTCGCGATAAATGACGAAATTGCGCCAGGCGCGACTTTTGTTTTCGATCAACCTATCAAATTTAAGCCCATTCCGATATAGCCGCGATAAATGACGGAATTGCCCCTGGCGTGGTTTTCGTTTCCGATCAACCTGTCAAATTTCAGCCCACTCCGACACCGTCACGAGAAATGACGAAATTGCTCCAGGCGCAACTTTGGTTTAAGATCAACTTGTCAAATTTCAGCCTAGTCCAACGCCGTCGCGAAAAATGACGAAATTGCCCCTGGCGCGATTTTCATTTCCGATCAACCTATCAAATATCAGCCCATTTCGACACCATCGCGACAAATGACGAAATTGTCCCTAGCGTGACTTTTCTTTAAGATCAACCTGTCAAATTTCCGCCCATTCCGACACCGTCACGAAAAATGACGAAATTGCCCCTGGCACGATTTTTGTTTCCGATCAACCAATTAAATTTCAACCCATTCCGACACCGTCGCGTTAAATGATGAAATTGCCCCTGGCGCAGTTTTCGTTTCCGATCAACCTGTCAAATTTCAGCCCATTCCAACACAGCCGTGATAAATGACGAAATTGCCCCTGGCGCGACTTTTGTTTCCGATCAGCCTGTCAAATTTCAGCCCATTCCGACACCGTCACGATAAATGACGAAATTGCCCCTGGTGCGATTTTCATTTTCGATCAACCTGTCAAATTTCAGCCCATTCCGACGCCGTCGCGACAAATGACGAAATAGCCCAGGCGAGACTTTTGTTTACGATCAACCTGTCAAATTTCAGCCCATTCCTACACCGTCACGAAAAATGACGAAATTGCCCCTGGCACGATTTTTGCTTTCGATCAGCCTGTCAAATTTTAGCCCATCCCGACACGTCGCTAAAAATGACAAAACTGCCCCAGGGGCAACTTTGACTAAGATCAACCTGTCATATTTCAGCACATTCTGACACCGTCGTGAAAAATGACGAAATTGCCCCTGGCGCGACTTTTGTTTCCGATCAACCTGTCAAATTTCAGCCAATTCCAACACCGTCGCGAAAAATGACGAAATTGCCCAGGAATATTTTTGTTTCCGATCAACCAGTCAAATTTCAGCCCATTCCGACTCCGTCGCGATAAATGACGAAATTGCCCCGGCGCGGTTTTTGTCACCGATCAACCAGTTAAATTTTAGCCCATTCCGACAACGTCGCGATAAATGACGAAATTGCCCCTAGCGCGGTTTTCGTTTCCGATCAACCTGTCAAATATCAGCCCATTCCGACACCTCAACTATAAATGGCGAAATTGCCCCTGGCGCTACCTTTGTTTAAGATCAACCTGTCAAATTTCCGCCCATTCCGACATCGTCGCGAAAAATGATGAAATTGCCCGCGGCACGATTTTTGTTTTCGATCAACCAGTCAAATTTCAGCCCATTCCGACACCGTCACGATAAATGACGAAATTGCCCCCGGCGCGACTTCTGTTTAAGATCGACCTGTCAAATTTCAGCCCAGTCCTACACTGTCACGAAAAATGACGAAATTGTCCCTGGCGCAATTTTCGTTTCCGATCATCCTTTCAAATTTCAGCCCATTCCGACACCGTCGCGATAAATGACAAAATTGCCCCTGGCGCGACTTTTGTTCAAGATCAACCTGTCAAATTTCAGCCCATTCCTTCACCGTCGTGAAAAGTGACGAAATTGCCCCTGGCACGATTTTTGTTTCCGATCAGCCTGTCAAATTTCAGCTCATTCCGACACCGCCACTATAAATGACGAAACTGCCCCAGGCGCAACTTTGACTAAGATCAACGTGTCAAATTTCAGTACATTCAGTCACCGTCTCGAAAAATGACGAAATTACCCCTGGCGCGGCTTTTGTTTCCGATCAACCTGTCAAATTTCAGCCAATTCCAACACCGTCGCAATAATTGATGAAATTGCCCCTGGCGTGGTTTTCGTTTTCGATCAACCTGTCAAATATCAGCCCATTCCGACGTCGTCGTGACAACTGACAAAATTGCCCCTGGCGCGACTTTTGTTTAAGATCAACCTGTCAAATTTTCGCCCATTCCGACACCGTCGCAAAAAATGACGAAATTGCCCGGGCACGATTTTTGTTTCCGATCAACCAGTCAAATTTCAGCCCATTCTGAATCCGTCGCGATAAATGACGAAATTACACCCCGAAGCGGTTTTTGTTACCTATCAACCAGTTAAATTTCCGCCCACTCCAACAACGTCGCGATAAATGACGAAATCGCCCCTTGCGCGATTTTCGTTTCCGATAATCTGTCAAATTTCAGCCCATTCTGACACCGTCGTGACAAATGACGAAATTGCCCCAAGCACGACTTTTGTTTTAGATCAACCTGTTAAATTTCATCCCATTCCTACATCGTCGCGAAAAATGACGAAATTGGAGCAAGATTTTTGTTTCCGATCAACCTGTCAAATTTCAGGCCATTCCGACACCGCGCTATAAATGATAAAATTGCACCTGGCGCGACTTTTGTTTCTGATCAACCTGTCAAATTTCAGCCCATTCCGACACAGTCGCGATAAATAACGAAATTGCCCCTGGCGTGGTTTTCGTTTCCGATCAACCTTTAAAATTTCAGCCCACACCGACACCGTCCGAGAATTGACGAAATTGCTCCAGGCGCAACTTTGTTTAAGATCAACCTTTCAAATTTCAGCCCATTCCAACGCCGTCGCGATAAATGACGAAATTGCCCCTGACGCGACTTTTCTTTAAGATCAACCTGTCAAATTTCCGCCCATTCCGACACCGTCGCGAAAAATGACGAAATTGCCCCTGGCACAATTTTCGTTTCTGATCAACCAGTCAAATTTCAACCCATTCCGACACCGTCACGTTAAATGATGAAATTGCCCCTGGCGCGATTTTCGTTTTCGATCAACCTGTCAAATTTCAGCCCATTTCGACATAGCCGCTATAAGTGACGAAATTGCCCCAAGCGCGACTTTTGTTTCCGATCAACATGTTAAATTTCAGCCCATTCCGACACAGTCACGATAAATGACGAAATTGTCCCTGGCGCGATTTTCGTTTCCGATCAACCTGTTAAATTTCAGCCCATTCCGACACCGTCGCAAAAAATGACGAAATTGCCCCAGATACGATTTTTGTTTTCGATCAACCTGTCAAATTTCAGCCCATTTCGACTCCGTTGCGATAAATGACGAAATTACCCCAGGCGCGACTTTTGTTTAAGATCAACCTGTCAAATTTCAGCCCATTCCTACACCGTCACGAAAAATGACGAAATTGACCCTGACACGATTTTTGTTTCGGATCAGCCTGTCAAATTTTAGCCCATCCCGACACGTCGCTATAAATGACGAAACTGCCCCAGGCGCAACTTTGACTAAGATCAACCTGTCAAATTTCAGCACATTCTGACACCGTCGCGAAAAATGACGAAATTGCCCCTGGCGCGACTTTTGTTTCCGATCAACCTGTCAAATTTCTGCCAATTCCAACACCGTCGCGATAAATGACGAAATTGCCCTTGGCGCGATTTTCGTTTCCGATCAACCTGTCAAATATCAGCCCATTCCGACGCCGTTGCGACAACTGACGAAATTGCTCTTGGCGCGACTTTTGTTTAAGATCAACCTGTCAAATTTCCACCCATTCCGACACCGTCGCGAAAAATGACGAAATTGCCGGGGCACGATTTTTGTTTCCGATCAACCAGTCAAATTTCAGCCCATTCCAACTCCATTGCGATAAATGACGAAATTGCCCCCGACGCGGTTTTCGTTATCGATCAACCAGTTAAATTTTAGCCCATTCCGACAACGTCGCGATAAATGATGAAATTGCCCCTGGCGCGATTTTCGTTTCCGATCAACTAGTCAAATTTCAGCCCATTCCGACACCGTCACGATAAATGACGAAATTGCCCCCGGCGCGATTTTCGTTTCCGATCAACCTGTCAAATTTCATCCCATTCCAACACCTCAGCTATAAATGACGAAATTGCCCCCGGCACTACTTTTGTTTCCGATCAACCTGTCAAATTTCAGCCCATTCCGACACCGTCGCGATAAATGACGAAATTGCCCCAGGCGCGACTTTTGTTTTAGATCAACCTATCAAATTTCAGCCCAGTCCTACACTGTCGCGAAAAATGACGAAATTGTCCCTGGCGCAATTTTCGTTTTCGGTCAATCTGTCAAATTTCAGCCCATTCCGACACCGTCGCGATAAATGACGAAATTGCCCCAGGCGCGACTTTTGTTTAAGATCAACCTATCAAATTTCAGCCCATTCCTACACCGTCGTGAAAAGTGACGAAATTGCCCCTGGCACGATTTTTATTTCCGATCAGCCTGTCAAATTTCAGCCCATTTCGACATCGCCGCTATAAATGACGAAACTGGCCCAGGCGCAACTTTGACTAAGATCAACCTGTCAAATTTCAGCACATTCTGACACCGTCGCGAAAAATGACGAAATTACCCCTGGCGCGACTTTTGTTTCCGATCAACCTGTCAAATTTTAGCCAATTCCAACACCGTCACGATAAATGACGTAATTACCCTTGGCGCAACTTTTGTTTCCGATCAACCTGTCAAATTTCAGCCCATTCCGACACAGCCGCGAGAAATGACGAAATTGCCCCTGGCGCAGTATTCGGTTCTGATCGACCGTCAAAATATCAGCCCATTCTGATACCGTCATGAAAAATGACGAAATTGCCCCTGGCGCGACTTTTGTTTACGATCAACCTATTAAATTTCAGCCCATTCTGGCACCGTCGCGACAAATGACGAAATTGCCCCAGGCGCGACTTTTGTTTAAGATCAACCAGTTAAATTTCAGCCCATTCCGACAACGTCACGATAAATGACGAAATTACCCCTGGCGCGATTTTCGTTTCCGATCAACCTGTCAAATTTCAGCCCATTTCTACACTGTCGCGACAAATGACGAAATTGCCCCAGGCGAGACTTTTGTTTACGATCAACCTATCAAATTTCAGCCCATTTCTACACTGTCGCGAAATTGCCCCTGGCACGATTTTTGTTTTCAAGCAACCAGTCAAATTTCAGCCCATTCCGACTCCGTCGAGATAAATGACGAAATTGCCCCTGGCGCGACTTTTGTTTAAGATCAACCTGTCAAATTTCAGCCCATTCCTACCCCGTCACGAAAAATGACGAAATTGCCCCTGGCACGATTTTTGTTTCCGATCAGCCTGTCAAATTTTAGCCCATCCCGACATGTCGCTATAAATGACGAAACTACCCCAGGCGCAACTTTGACTAAGATCAACCCGTCAAATTTCAGCACATTCTGACACCATCGCGAAAAATGTCGAAATTGCCCCTGGCCCGACTTTTGTTTCCGATCAACCTGTCAAATTTCATCCAATTCCAACACCGTCGCGATAAATGACGAAATTACCCCTGGCACGATTTTCGTTTCCGATCAACCTGTCAAATATCAGCCCTTCCGACGCCGTGGCGACAACTGACGAAATTGCCCCTGGCGCGACTTTTGTTTAAGATCAACCAGTCAAATTTCTGCCCATTCCGACACCGTCACGAAAAATGACGAAATTACCCGGGCACAATTTTTGTTTCCTATCAACCAGTCAAATTTCAGCCCATTCCGACTCCGTCGCGATAAATGACGAAATTGCCCCCGGCGCGATTTTCGTTACCGATCAACCAGTCAAATTTTGGCCCATTCTGAAAACGTCGCGATAAATGACGAAATTGCACCTGGCGCGATTTTCGTTTCCTATCAACCTTTCAAATATCAGCACATTCCGACTTCGTCGCGACAAATGACGAAATTTCAGCCCATTCCGAGAAATGAAGAAATTGCCCCTGGCGCAGTATTCCGTTCTGATCGACCTGTCAAATTTCAGCCCATTCTGATACCGTCGTGAAAAATGACGAAATTGCCCCTGGCGGGACTTTTGTTTACAATCAACCTGTTAAATTTCAGCCCATTCTGACATCGCCGCGACAAATGACGAAATTGCCCCAGGCGTGAGTTTTGTTTAAAATCAACCGGTTAAATTTCATCCCAATCCTACACCGTCACGAAAAAAGACGAAATTGGAGCAAGATTTTTGTTTTCGATCAACCAGTTAAATTTCAACCCATTCCGACACCGTCGCGTTAAATGATGAAATTGCCCCTGGCGCGGTTTTCGTTTTCGATCAACCTGTCAAATTTCAGCCAATTTTGACATAGCCGCTATAAATGACGAAATTGCCCCTGGAGCGACTTTTGTTTCCGATCAACCTGTCAAATTTCAGCCCATTCCGACACCGTCACGATAAATGACGAAATTGCCCCTGGTGCGATTTTCGTTTTCGATCAACCTGTCAAATTTCAGCCAATTCCGACACCGTCGCGACAAATGATGAAATAGCCAAGGCGAGACTTTTGTTTACGATCAACCTGTCAAATTTAAGCCCATTCCTACACCGTCACGAAAAATGACGAAATTGCCCCTGGAACGATTTTTGCTTCCGATCAGCCGGTCAAATTTTAGCCCATCCCGACACGTCGCTATAAATGACGAAACTGCCCCAGGCACAACTTTGCCAAAGATCAACCTGTCAAATTTCAGCACATTCTGACACCGTCGCGAAAAATGACGAAATTGCCCCTGGCGCGACTTTTGCTTCCGATCAACCTGTAAAACTTCAGCCAATTCCAACACCGTCGCGAAAAATGACGAAATTGCCCGGGCACGATTTTTGTTTCCGATCAACCAGTCAAATTTCAGCCCATTCCAACTCCGTCGTGATAAATGACGAGATTGCCCCGGCGCGATTTTCGTTACCGATCAACCAGTTAAATTTTAGCCCATTCCGACAACGTCGCGATAAATGACGAAATTGCCCCTGGCGCTGTTTTCGTTTCCGATCAACCTATCAAATATCAGCCCATTTCGACGTCGTTGCGACAAATGACGAAATTGCCCCTGACGCGACTTTTGTTTAAGATCAACCTATCAAATTTCCGCCCATTCCGACACCGTCACAAAAAATGACGAAATTGCCCGGGCACAATTTTTGTTTCCTATCAACCAGTCAAATTTCAGCCCATTCCGACTCCGTCGCGATAAATGACGAAATTGCCCCCGACGCGATTTTCGTTACCGATCAACCAGTTAAATATTAGCCTATTCCGACAATGTCGCTATAAATGACGAAATTGCACCTGTCGCGATTTTCGTTTCCGATCAACCTTTCAAATATCAGCACATTCCGACGTCGTTGCGACAAATGACGAAATTGACCCAGGTGCTACTTTTGTTTAAGATCAACCTGTCAAATTTTCGCCCATTCCGACACCGTCGCGAAAAATGAAGAAATTGCCCCCGGTACAATTTTTGTTTCGGATCAACCAGTCAAATTTCAGCCCATTCCGACACCGTCACGATAAATGACGAATTGCCCCCGGCGTGATTTTCGTTTCCGATCAACCTGTCAAATTTCAGCCCATTCCGACACCTTAGCTATAAATGACGAAATTGCCCCTGGCAATACTTTTGTTTCCGATCAACCTGTCAAATTTTAGCCCATTCCGACACCTCAGCTATAAATGACCCTGGCACTACTTTTGTTTCCGATCAACCTGTCAAATTTCAGCCCATTCTGACACCGTCACGATAAATGAAGAAATTGCTCCTGGCCTGTTGTCGTTTCCGATCAATCTGTCAAATTTCAGCCCATTTCGACACCGACGCGATAAATGACGAAATTGCCTCAGGCGCGACTTTGGTTTAAGATCAACCTGTCAAATTTCAGCCCATTCCTACACCGTCGCGAAAAATGACGAAATTGCCCCAGGTACGATTTTTGTTTCCGATCACCCAGTCAAATTTCAGCCCATTCCGACTCCGTTGCGATAAATGACGAAATGGCCCAAGGCGCGACTTTTGTTTAAGATAAACCTGTCAAATTTCAGCCCATTCCTACACCGTCGCGAAAAGTGACGAAATTGCCCCTGGCACGATTTTTGTTTCCGATCAGCCTGTCAAATTTCAGCCCATTCCGACACCGCCGCTATAAATGACGAAATTGCCTCAGGCGCGACTTTTGTTTAAAATCAACCTGTCAAATTTCAGCACATTTTGACACCGTCGCGAAAAATGATGAAATTGCCCCTGGCGCGACTTTTGTTTTCGATCAACCTGTCAAATATCAGGCAATTCCAACACCGTCGCGATAAATGACGAAATTGCCCCTGGCGCGATTTTCGTTTTCGATCAACCTATCAAATATCAGCCCATTTCGACGCCATCGCGACAAATGACAAATTGCCCCGGCGCGACTTTTGTTTAAGATCAACATCTCAAATTTCAGCCCATTCCAACACCGTCGCGAAAAATGACGAAATTGCCCGGGCACGATTTTTGTTTCCGATCAACCAGTCAAATTTCAGCCCATTCCGACTCCGTCGCGAAAAATGACGAAATTGCCCCCGGCGCGATTTTCGTTACCGATCAACCAGTTAAATTTCAGCCCATTCCGACAACGTCGCGATAAATGACGAAATTGCCCCCGGCGCGATTTTCGTTTCCGATCAACCTGTCAAATATCAGCCCATTCCGACGTCTTCGCGACAAATGACAAAATTGCCCCTGGCGCTACTTTTGTTTAAGATCAACCTGTCAAATTTTCGCCCATTTCGACACCGTCTCGAAAAATGACGAAATTACCCCTGCACGATTTTTGTTTCCGACCAACCAGTCAAATTTCAGCCCATTCCGACACCGTCACGATAAATGACGAAATTGCCCCGGCGCGAATTTCGTTTCCAATCAACCTTTCAAATTTCAGCCCATTCCGACACCTCAGCTATAGATGACGAAATTGCCCCTGGCACTACTTTTGTTTCCGATCAACCAGTCAAATTTCAGCCCATTTTGACTCCGTCGTGATAAATGACGAAATTGCCCCCGACGCGATTTTCGTTACCGATCAACCAGTTGAATTTCAGCCCATTTCGACAACGTTGCGATAAATGACGAAATTGCCCCTGGCACGATTTTCGTTTCCGATCAACCTGTCAAATATCAGCCCATTCCGATATCGTCGCGACAAATGACGAAATTGCCCCTGGCGCTACTTTTGTTTAAGATCAACCTGTCAAATTTCAGCCCATTCCGACACCGTCACGAAAAATGACGAAATTGCCCCTGGCACGATTTTTGTTTCCGATCAGCCTGTCAAATTTCAGCCCATTCCGACATTGCCGCTATAAATGACGAAAATGCGCGAGGCGCAACTTTGAGTAAGATCAACCTGTCAAATTTCAGCACATTCTGACACCGTCACGAAAAATGACGAAATTGCCCCTGGCGCGACTTTTGCTTCCGATCAACCTGTTAAATTTCAGACCATTCCGACACTGTCGCGATAAATGACGAAATTGCCCCTGGCGCCACTTTTGTTTCCGATCAACCTGTCAAATTTTCGCCCATTCTGACATCGTCTTGATAAATGACGAAATTGCCCCTGGCGCGGTTTTCGTTTTCGATCAATCTGTCAAATTTCAGCCCATTCTGACACCGTCGCGACAAATGACGAAATTGCCCCAAGCGCGACTTTTGTTTAAGATCAACCTGTTAAATTTCATGCCATTCCTACATCGTCGCGAAAAATGACGAAATTGGAGCGAGATTTTTGTTTCCGATCAACCTGTTAAATTTAAGCCCATTTCGACACCGCCGCTATAAATGATAAAATTCCACCTGGCGCGACTTTTGTTTCCGATCAACCTGTCAAATTTCAGCCCATTCCGACACAGTCGCGATAAATGACGAAATTGCCCCGGCGTGGTTTTCGTTTTCGATCAACCAGTCAAATTTCAGACCACTCCGACACCATCGCGAGAAATGACGAAATTGCTCCAGGCGCAACTTTGTTTAAGATCAACCGTCAAATTTCAGCCCATTCCAACGCCGTCACGATAAACGACGAAATTGCCCCTGGCGCGATTTTCATTTCCGATCAACCTATCAAATATAAGCCCATTTCGACACCGTCGCGACAAATAACGAAATTGTTCCTGGCGTGACTTTTCTTTGAGATCAACCAGTCAAATTTCCACCCATTCCGACACCGTCGCGAAAAATGACGAAATTGCCCCTGGCACGATTTTTGTTTCCAATGAACCAGTCAAATTTCAACCCATTCCGACACCGTCGCTTTAAATGATGAAATTGCCCTTGGCGCGATTTTCGTTTCCGATCAACCTGTCAAATTTCAGCCCATTCTGACACAGTCGCTATAAATGACGAAATTGCCCCTAGCACGACTTTTGTTTCCAATCAACCTGTCAAATTTCAGCCCATTCCGACACCGTCACGATAAATGACGAAATTGCCCCTGGCGCGGTTTTCGTATCCGATCAACCTGTCAAATTTCAGCCCATTTCTACACCGTCACGACAAATGACGAAATTGCCCCAGGTGAGACTTTTGTTTACGATCAACCTGTTAAATTTCAGCCCATTCCTACACTGTCGCGAAAAATGACGAAATTGCCCCTGGCATGATTTTTGTTTCCGATCAACCAGTCAAATTTCAGCCCATTCCGACTCCATCGAGATAAATGACGAAATTGCCCCAGGCGCGACTTTTGTTTAAGATCAACCTGTCAAATTTCAGCCCATTCCTACCCCGTCACGAAAAATGACGAAATTGCCCCTTGCACAATTTTTGTTTCCGATCAGCCTGTCAAATTTTAGCCCATCCCGACATGTCGCTATAAATAACGAAACTGCCCCAGACGCAACTTTGACTAAGATCAACCTGTCAAATTTCAGCACATTCTGACACCGTCGCGAAAAATGACGAAATTGCCCCTGGAACAACTTTTGTTTCCGATCAACCTGTCAAATTTCAGCCAATTCTAACACCGTCGCGATAAATGACAAAATTGTCCCTGGCGCGATTTTCGTTTCCGATCGACCTGTCAAATATCAGCCCTTCCGACGCCGTCACGACAACTGACGAAATTGCCCCTGGCGCAACTTTTGTTTAAGATCAACCTGTCAAATTTCCGCCCATTTCGACATCGTCACGAAAAATGACGAAATTGCCCGGGCACAATTTTTGTTTCCTATCAACCAGTCAAATTTCAGCCCATTCCGACTCAGTCGCGATAAATGAAGAAATTGCCCCCGGCGCGATTTTCGTTACCGATCAACCAGTTAAATTTTAGCCCATTCCGACAACGTCGCGATAAATAACTAAATCACACCTGGCGCAATTTTCGTTTCCGATCAACCGTTCAAATATCAGCACATTCCGACGTCGTCGCGACAAATGACGAAATTGCCCCAGGTGCTACTTTTGTTTAAGATCAACCAGTCAAATTTCCTCCCATTCCGACACAGTCGCAAAAAATGACGAAATTGCCCCCGACACGATTTTTGTTTCCAATCAACCAGTCAAATTTCAGCCCATTCCGACACCGTCACGATAAATGACGAAATTGCCCCCGACGCGATTTTCGTTTCCGATCAACCTGTCAAATTTCATCCCATTCCGACACCTCAGCTATAAATGACAAAATTGCCCCTGGCACTACTTTTGTTTCCGATCAACCTGTCAAATTTCAGCCCATTCCGACACCGTCGCGATAAATGACGAAATTGCCCCCGACGCGATTTTCGTTTCCGATCAACCTGTCAAATTTCAGCCCATTCCGACACCGTCGCGATAAATGACGAAATTGCCCCTGGCGCGGTTGTCGTTTCCGATCAATCCGTCAAATTTCAGCCCATTTCGACACCGTCGCGATAAATGTCGAAATTGCCCCAGGCGCGACTTTTGTTTAAGATCAACCTGTCAAATTTCCTCCCATTCCTACACCGTCGCGAAAAATGATGAAATTGCCCCAGGTACAATTTTTGTTTTCGATCAACCAGCCAAATTTCAGCCCATTCCGACACCGTTGCGATAAACGACGAAATTGCTCCAGGCGCGACTTTTGTTTAAGATCAACCTGTCAAATTTCAGCCCATTCCTACACTGTCGCGAAAAGTGACGAAATTGCCCCAGGCGCGACTTTTGTTTAAGATCAACCTGTCAAATTTCAGCCCATTCCTACACCGTCACGAAAAATGACGAAATTGCCCCTGGCAAGATTTTTGTTTCCGATCAGCCTATCAAATTTTAGCCCATTCCGACACCATCGCTATAAATGACGAAACTGCCCCCGGCGCGACTTTTGTTTCCGATCAACATGTCGAATTTCAGCCAATTCCAACACCGTCGCGATAAATGCTGAAATTGCACCTGGCGCGATTTTCGTTTCCGATAAACTTGTCAAATATCATCCCATTCCAAAGCCGTCGAGACAACTGACGAAATTTTCCCTGGCGTGACTTTTGTTGAAGATCAACCTGTCAAATTTCTGCCCATTCCGACACCCTCGCGAAAAATGACGAAATTGCCCGGGCACGATTTTTTTCCTGAACAACCAGTCAAATTTCAGCCCATTCCGACACCGTCACGATAAATGACGAAATTGCCCCCGACGCGATTTTAGTTTCCGATCAACCTGTTAAATTTCAGCCCATTTCGACACCTCAGCTATAAATGACGAAATTGCCCCTGGCACTACTTTTGTTTCCAATCAACCTGTCAAATTTCAGCCCATTCCGACACCGTCGCGATAAATGACAAAATTGCCTCAGGCGCGGTTGTCGTTTCCGATCAATCTGTCAAATTTCAGCCCATTCCGACTCCGTCGCGATAAATGACGAAATTGCCCCCGGCGCGGTTTTCGTTGCCGATCAACCAGTTAAATTTCTGCCCATTCCGACAACGTCGCGATAAATGACGAAATTGCCCTTGGCGCGATTTTCGTTTTCGATCAACCTGTCAAATATCAACCCATTCCGACGTCGTCGCGACAAATGACGAAATTGCCCCTGGCGCTACTTTTGTTTAAGATCAACCTGTCAAATTTCCGCCTATTCCGACACCGTCGCGAAAAATGACGAAATTCCCCCGGCACGATTTTTGTTTCCAATCAACAGTCAAATTTCAGCCCATTCCGACACCGTCACGATAAATGACGAAATTGCCCCCGATGCGATTTTAGTTTCCGATCAACCTGTTAAATTTTAGCCCATTTCGACACCTCGGCTATGAATGACGAAATTGCCCCTGGCACTACTTTTGTTTCCAATCAACCTGTCAAATTTCAGCCTATTCCGACACCGTCGTGATAAATGACAAAATTGCCCCGGGCGCGGTTATCATTTCCGATCAATCTGTCAAATTTCAGCCCATTCCGACACTGTCGCGATAAATGACGAAATTGCCCCAGGCGCGACTTTTGTTTTAGATCAACCTGTCAAATTTTAGCCCATTCCTACACCGTCGTGAGAAATTACAAAATTGTCCCTGGCGCTATTTTCGTTTCCGGTCAACCTGTTAAATTTCAGCACATTTCGACACCGTCGCGATAAATGACGAAATTGCCCCAGGCGCGATTTTTGTTTAAGATCAACCTGTCAAATTTCAGCCCATTCCTGCACCGTCGAGAAAAGTGACGAAATTTCCCCTGGCACGATTTTTGTTTTCGATCAGCCTGTCAAATTTCAGCCCATTCCGACACCGCTGCTATAACAGACGAAACTACCCCAGGCGCAACTTTGACTAAGATCAACCTGTCAAATTTCAGCACATTTTGACACCATCTCGAAAAATGACGGAATTGACCCTGGCGCGACTTTTGTTTCCGATCAACCTGTCAAATATCAGCCAATTCCAACACCGTCGCGATAAATGACGAAATTGCCCCGGGTGCGATTTTCGTATTCGATCAACCTGTCAAATATCAGCCCATTCCGACGTCGTCACGACAACTGACGAAATTGCCCCGGCGCGACTTTTGTTTAAGATCAACCTGTCAAATTTCTGCCCATTCCGACACCGTCGCAAAAAATGATGAAATTGTCAGGGCACGATTTTGGTTTCCGATCAACTACTCAAATTTCAGCCCATTCCGACTCCGTTGCTATAAATGACGAAATTGCCCCCAGGGCGATTTTCGTTACCGATCAACCAGTTAAATTTCAGCCCATTCCGACAACTTCACGATAAATGAGGTAGTTGCCCCTGGCGCGGTTTTCGATTCCGATCAACCTGTCAAATATCAGCCCATTCCGACGTCGTCGTGACAAATGACGAAATTGCCCCTTGCGCTATTTTTGTTTGAGATCAACCTGTCAAATTTCAGCTCATTCCTACACCATCACGGAAAATGACGAAATTGGAGCGGGATTTGTGTTTCCGATCAACCTGTCAAATTTTAGCCCATTCCTACACCGTCGCTATAAACGATAAAATTGCTCATGGCGCGATTTTTGTTTTCGATCAACCAGTCAAATTTCAGCCTATTCCGACTCCGTCGCGATAAATGACGAAATTTCCCCAGGCACGACTTTTGTTTCCGATCAACCTATCAAATTTCAGCCCATTCCGACACAGTCGCGATAAATGACGTAATTTCCTCTGGCGTGGTTTTCGTTTCCGATCAACTTGTCAAATTTCAGCCCATTCCGACACCGTCGCGAGAAATGACAAAATTGCTCCAGGCGCAACTTTTGTTTAAGATCAACTTGTCAAATTTCAGCCCATTCCAACGCCATCGCGATAAATGATGAAATTACCCCTGGCGCGATTTACATTTCCGATCAACGTATCAAATATCAGCCCATTTTGACACCGTCGCGACAAATGACGAAATTGTCCTTGGCGCGACTTTTCTTTAAGATCAACCTGTCAAATTTCTGCCCATTCCGACACCGTCGCGAAAAATGACGAAATTGCCCCTGGCACGATTTTTGTTTCCGATCAACCAATTAAATTTCAACCCATTCCGACACCATCGCGTTAAATGATGAAATTGCCCCTGGCGCGGTTTTCGTTTTCGATCAACCTGTCAAATTTTAGCCAATTCCGACATAGCCGCTATAAATGACGAAATTGCCCCTGGCGCAACTTTTGTTTCCGATCAACCTGTCAAATTTCAGCCCATTCCGACACCGTCACGATAAATGACGAAATTGCCCCTGGTGCGGTTTTCGTTTTCGATCAACCTGTGAAATTTCAGCCCATTCCGACACCGTAGCGACAAATTACGAAATAGCCCAGGCGAGACTTTTGTTTACGATCAACCTGTCAAATTTCAGCCCATTCCTACACCGTCACGAAAAATGACAAAATTGCCCGTGGCACGATTTTTGCTTCCGATCAGCCTGTCAAATTTTAGCCCATCCCGACACGTCGCTATAAATGACGAAACTGCCCCAGGCGTAACTTTGACTAAGATCAACCTGTCAAATTTCAGTACATTCTGACACCGTCATGAAAAATGATGAAATTGCCCCTGGCGTGACTTTTGTTTCCGATCAACCTGTCAAATTTCAGCCAAATCCAACACCGTCGCGAAAAATGACGAAATTGCCCGAGCACGATTTTTGTTTCCGATCAACCAGTCAAATTTCAGCCCATTCCAACACCGTCGCGAAAAATGACGAAATTGCCCGGGCACGATTTTTGTTTCCGATCAACCAGTCAAATTTCAGCCCATTCCGACTCCGTCGCAATAAATGACGAAATTGCCCCGACGCGGTTTTCGTTACCGATCAACCAGTTAAATTTTAGCCCATTCCGACAACGTCGAGATAAATGACGAAATTGCCCCTGGCGTGATTTTCGTTTCCGATCAACCTGTCAAATATCAGCCCATTCCGATGTCGTCGCGACAAATGGCGAAATTGCCCCTGGCGCTACTTTTGTTTAAGATCAACCTGTCAACTTTCCGCCCATTCCGACATCGTCGCGAAAAATGACGAAATTGCCCCCGACACGATTTTTGTTTCCGATCAACCAGTCAAATTTCAGCCCATTCCGACACCATCACGATTAATGACGAAATTGCCCTCGGCGCGATTTTTGTTTCTGATCAACCTGTCAAATTTCAGCCCATTCCGACACCTCAGCTATAAATGAGGAAATTGCCCCTGGCATTACTTTTGTTTCCAATCAACCTGTCAAATTTCAGCCCATTCCGACATCGTCGCGATAAATGACAAAATTGCCCCTGGCGCGGTTGTCTTTTCCGATCAATCTGTCAAATTTCAGCCCATTTCGACACCGCCGCGGTAAATGACGAAATTGCCCCAGGCGCGACTTTTGTTTAAGATCGACCTGTCAAATCTCAGCCCAATCCAACATTGTCGCAAAAAATGACGAAATTGTCCCCGACGCAATTTTTGTTTCCGATCAACCTTTCAAATTTCAGCCCATTCCAACACCGTCGCGATAAATGACGAAATTGCCATTGGCGCGACTTTTGTTTAAGATCAACCTGTCAAATTTCAGCCCATTCCTACACCATCGCGAAAAGTGACGAAATTGCCCCTGGCACGATTTTTGTTTCCGATCAGCCTGTCAAATTTCAGCCCATTCCGACACCACCGTTATAAATGACGAAACTGCCCCAGGCGCAACATTGACTAAGACCAACCTGTCAAATTTCAGCACATTCTGACACCGTCGCGAAAAATGATGAATTGCCCCTGGCGCGACTTTTGTTTCCGATCAACCTGTCAAATTTCAGCCAATTCCAACACCGTCGCGATAAATGATGAAATTGCCCCTGGTGTGGTTTTAGTTTTCGATCAACCTGTCAAATATCAGACCATTACGACGCCGTCGCGACAACTGACAAAATTGCACCTGGCGCGACTTTTGTTTAGGATCAACCTGTCAAATTTCCGCCCATTCCGACACCATCGCAAAAAATGACGAAATTGCCCGAGCATGATTTTTGTTTCCGATCAACCAGTCAAATTTTAGCCCATTCCGACTTCGTCGCGAAAAATGACGAAATTGCCCCCGGCCCGATTTTCGTTACCGATCAACAAGTTAAATTTTAGCCCACCCCGACAACGTCGCGATAAATGACGAAATCACCCCTAGCGTGGTTTTCGTTTCCGATCAACCTGTCAAATTTCAGCCCATTCCGACACCTCAGCTATAAATGACGAAATTGATCTGGCACTACTTTTGTTTCCGATCAACCAGTCAAATTTCAGCCCATTCCGACTTCGTCGCGATAAACGACGAAATTGCCCGGGCACGATTTTTGTTTCCGATCAACCAGTCAAATTTCAGCCCATTCTGACTCCGCCGTGATAAATGACGAAATTGCCCCCAGCGCGATTTTCGTTACCTATCAACCAGTTAAATTTCAGCCCACTCCGACAATGTCGCGATAAATGACGTAATCGCCCCTAGCGCGATTTTCGTTTTCTATCAACCTGTCAAATATCAGCCCATTCCGACGTCGTCGCGATAAATGACGAAATTGCCCCTGGCGCTACTTTTGTTTAAGATCAACCTGTCAAATTTCTGCCCATTTCGACACCGTCGCGAAAAATGACGAAATTGTCCCCGGCACGATTTTTGTTTCCGATCAACCAGTCAAATTTCAGCCCATTCCGACACCTTCACGATAAATGACGAAATTGCCCCCGGTGCGATTTTCGTTTCCGATCAACCTGTCAAATTTCAGCCCATTCCGACACCTCAGCTATAAATGACGAAAATGATCTGGCACTACTTTTGTTTCCAATCAACCAGTCAAATTTTAGCCCATTCCGACTCCGTCGTGATAAATGACGAAATTGCCCCCGGCACGATTTTCATTACCGATCAACCAGTTAACTTTCAGCCCATTCCGAAAAGGTCGCGATAAATGACGAAATTGCCCCTGGCGCGATTTTCGTTTTCGATCAACCTGTGAAATATCAGCCCATTCCGACGTCGTCGCGACAAATGACGAAATTGCCCCTGGCGCTACTTTTGTTTAAGATCAACCTGTCAAATTTTAGCCCATTTCGACACCGTCACGAAAAATGAGGAAATTGGAGCAAGATTTTTATTTTCGATAACCAGTCAAATTTCAGCCATTCCGACACCGTCGCGATAAATGACGAAGTTGCCCCTGGTGCGGTTTTTGTTTCCGATCAACCTGTCCAATATCAGCCCATTCCGACGCCGTAGCGACAAATGACGAAATTGCCCCTGGCGCAACTTTTGTTTAAGATCAACCTGTCAAATTTCAGCCCATTCCTACACCGTCGCGAAAAATGACGAAATTGCCCCTAGCACGATTTTTGTTTCCGATCTGCTTGTCAAATTTCAGCCCATTCCGACACTGCCGCTATAAATGACGAAACTACGCTAGGCGCAACTTTGACTAAGATCAACCTGTCAAATTTCAGCACATTCTGACATCATCGCGAAAAATGTCAAAATTGCCCTTGGCGCGACATTTGTTTCCGATCAACCTGTTAAATTTTAGACCATTCCAACACCGTTGCGATAAATGACGAAATTGCCCCTGGCGCAGTTTTCGTTTCCGATTAACCTGTCAAATATTTGCCCATTCCGACGCCGTCGCGACAAAGGACGAAATTGCCCCTGGCACGACTTTTGTTTAAGATCAACCTATCAAATTTTCGCCCATTCCGACACCGTCGCGAAAAATGATGAAATTGCCCTCGGCACGATTTTTGTTTCCGATCAACCAGTCAAATTTCAGCCCATTCCGACACAGTCCCGATAAATGACGAAATTGCCCCTGAAGCGATTTTCGTTTCTGATCAACCTGTCAATTATTAGCACATTTCGACACCATCGCGACAAATGACGAAATTACCCCTAACGTGACTTTTGTTAAAGATCAACTTGTCAAATTTTCGCTCATTCCGGCACCACTGTGAAAAATGACGAAATTGCCCCTAGCGCAGTTTTCGTTTTTTGTCAATCTGTAAAAGTTTAGCCCATTCTGACACCACCACGAAAAATGACAAAACTGCCCCTGGCACGAGTTTTGTTTCCGATCAACCTGTCAACTTTCAGCCCATTCCGACACCGTCGCTATAAATGACGAAATTACCCCTGGCGCGACTTTTTTTTCCGATCAACCTATCAAATTTCAGCCCATTCCGACACAGTCGCGTGAAATAATAAAAATTGCCCCTGGCGCAGTATTCTGTTCTGATCGACCTGTCAAATTTCAGCCCATTCTGATATCGTCGCGAAAAATGATGAAATTGCCCCTGGCTCGACTTTTGTTTACGATCAACCTGTTAAATTTCAGCCCATTCCGACACCGTCGTAATAAATGACGATATTGCCCCTGGCACGATTTTCGTTTCCGATCAACCTGTCAAATATCAGTCCATTCCGACTCCGTCGCGACAAATGATGAAATTGCCCCTGGCGCGACTTTTGTTTAAGATCAACATGTCAAATTTTGGCCTATTCCGACCCGTCGAGAAAAATGACGAAATTGCCCCCGGCACGATTTTTGTTTCCGATCAACCAGTCAAATTTCAGCCCATTCCAACACAGTCCCGATAAATGACGAAATTGCCCCTGACGCGATTTTCGTTTCCGATCAACCTGTCAATTATTAGCACATTTTGACACCGTCGCGACAAATGACGAAATTGCCCCTAACGCGACTTTTGTTTAAGATCAACCTGTCAAATTTCCTCCCATTCCGACACCGCCGTGAAAAATGACGAAATTGCCCCTCGCGCGGTTCTCTTTTTTTGTCAACCTGTCAAAGTTCAGCCCATTTTGACACCGCCCCGAAAAATGACAAAATTGCCCCGGGCGCAACTTTCGTTTCCGATCAACCTGTGAAATTTCAGCCCATTCCGATGCCGTCGCGATAAATGACGAAATTGTCCCTGACGCGATTTTTGTTTCCGATCAACCTGTCAAATTTCTGACGATTCTAACACCGTCGTAAAAATGACGAAGTTGCCCCAGGCGCGACTTTTGTTTAAGATCAACCTGTCAAATTTTAGCCCATTCCTATACCGTCACGAAAAATGAGAAAACTGCCCCTGGCACGAGTTTTGTTTCCGATCAACCTGTCAAATTTCAGCCCATTCCGACACCGTCACAATAAATGACGAAATTACCCCTGGCGCGGTATTCTGTTCTGATCAACCTGTCAAATTTCAGCCCATTCTGATACTATCGCAAAAAATGACGAAATTGCCCTTGGCACGAATTTTTTTACGATCAACCTATTAAATTTCAGCCCATTCCGACACCGTCGTAATAAATGACGATATTACCCCTGGCACGGTTTTCGTTTCCGATCAACCTGTCAAATATCAGCCCATTCCGACTTCGTCGCGACAAATGACGAAATTGCCCCAGGCGGGACTTTTTTTTAAGATCAACCTGTCCAATTTAAGCCCATTCCTACACTGTCACGAAAAATGAGGAAATTTTCCCTGGCACGACTTTTGTTTCCTATCAACCTGTCAAATTTCAACCCATTTCGTCACCGCCACTATAAATGACGAAATTGCCCCTGGCGCGACTTTTGATTCCGATCAACTTGTCAAATTTCAACCCATTCCGACACAGACACGATAAAAGACGAAATTACTCCAGGCACGATTTGCGTTTCCGATCAACCTGTCAAATTTTCGCCCATTCAGACACCGTCAAGAAAAATGACGAAATTACCCCGGCACGATTTTTGTTTCCGATCAACCAGTCAAATTTCAACCCATTCCGACACCGTCACGTTAAATGATGAAATTGCCTCTGGCGCGATTTTCGTTTCCGATCAACCTGTCAAATTTCAGCCCATTCCGACACAGCCGCTATAAATGACGAAATTGCCCCGACGCGACTTTTGTTTCCGATCAACCTGTCAAATTTCAGCCCATTCCGACACCGCCACGATAAATGACGAAATTGCCCCTGGCGCGATTTTCGTTTTCGATCAACCTGTCAAATTTCAGCCCATTCCGACACCGTCGCGACAAATGACGAAATAGCCCAGGAAAGACTTTTGTTTACGATCAACCTGTCAAATTTCAGCCCATTCCAACACCGTCGCGAAAAATGACGAAATTGGCCCTGGCACGATTTTTGTTTTCGATCAACCAGTCAAATTTCAGTCCATTCCGACTCCGTCACGATAAATGACGAAATTTTCCCAGGCGCAACTTTTGTTTAAGATCAACCTGTCAAATTTCAGCCTATTCCTACACCGTCACGAAAAATGACGAAATTTGCCCCTGGCACGATTTTTGTTTCCGATCAGCCTGTCAAATTATAGCCCATCCCGACACGTCGCTATAAATGACGAAACTGCCCCAGGCGCAACTTTGACTAAGATCAACCTGTCAAATTTCAGCACATTCTGACACCGTCGCGAAAAATGACGAAATTGCCCGTGACGCGACTTTTGTTTCCGATCAACCTGTCAAATTTCAGCCAATTCCAATACCGTCGCGAAAAATGATGAAATTGCCCGGGCACGATTTTTGTTTCCAATCAACCAGTCAAATTTCAGCCCATTCCGACTCCGTCGCGATAAATGACGAAATTGCCCCAGGCGCGATTTTTGTTACCGATTAACCAGTTAAATTTTAGCACATTCGGAAAACGTTGTGATAAATGACGAAATTGCCCCTGGCGCGGTTTTCGTTTCCAATCAACCTGTCAAATATCAGCCTATTCTGACGTCGTCGCAACAAATGTCAAAATTGCCCCTGGCACTACTTTTGTTTAAGATCAACCTGTCAAATTTCAACCCATTCCGACACTGTCGCGAAAAATGACGATATTGCCCCCGGCAAGATTTTTGTTTCCGATCAACCAGTCAAATTTCAGCCCATTCCGACACCGTCACGATAAATAACGAAATTGCCCCCGGAGCGATTTTCGTTTCCGATCAACCTGTTAAATTTCAGCCCATTCCGACACCTCAGCTATAAATGGCGAAATTGCCCTTGGCACTACTTTTGTTTCTTATCAACCTGTCAAATTTCAGCCCATTCCGACATCGTCGCGATAAATGACGAAATTGCCCCTGGCGCGGCTGTCGCTTCCGATCAATCTGTCAAATTTCAGCCCATTCCGACATCGTCGCGATAAATGACGAAATTGCCCCAGGCGCGACTTTTGTTTAAAATCAACCTGTCAAATTTCAGCCCATTCCTACACTGTCTCGAAAAATGACGAAATTGTCCCTGGCGCAATTTTCGTTTCCGATCAACCTGTCAAATTTCAGCCCATTCTGACACCGTCGCGATAAATGAAGAAATTGCCATTGGCGCGACTTTTGTTTAAGATCAACCTGTCAAATTTCAGCCCATTCCTACGCCATCGCGAAAAGTGACGAAATTGCCCCTGGCACGATTTTTGTTTCCGATCAGCCTGTCAAATTTCAGCCCATTCCGACACCACCGCTATAAATGACGAAACTACCCCAGGCGCAACTCTGACTAAGATCAACCTGTCAAATTTCAGCACATTCTGACACCGTCGCGAAAAATGACGAAATTACCCCTGGCGCGACGTTTGTTTCCGATCAACCTGTCAAATTTCAGCCAATTCCAACACCGTCGTGATAAATGACGTAATTGCCCTTGGCGCAACTTTTGTTTCCGATCAACCTGTCAAATTTCAGTCCATTCCAACACAGTCGAGAGAAATTACGAAATTGCCCCTGGCGCAGTATTCGGTTCTGATCGACCTGTCAAATTTCAGCCCATTCTGATACCATCGCGAAAAATGATGAAATTACCCCTGGCGTAACTTTTATTTATGATCAACCTGTTAAATTTCAGCCAATTTCGACACCATCATAATAAATGACGATATTGCCCGTGGCACGATTTTCGTTTCCGATCAACCTGTCAAATATCAGCCCATTCCGACTCCGTCGCGACAAATAACAAAATTGCCCCTGGCGCGACTTTTGTTTAAGATCAACCCGTCAAATTTTCGCCCATTCCGACACAGTCAAGAAAAATGACGAAATTGCCCACGGCATGATTTTTGTTTCCGATCAACCAGTCAAATTTCAGTCCATTCCGACACCGTCGCGATAAATGACGAAATTGCCCTTGGCGTAACTTTTGTTTCCGATCAACCTATCAAATTTAAGCACATTCCGACACAGTCGAGAGAAATGACGAAATTGCCCCTGGCGCAGTATTCGGTTCTGATCGACCTGTCAAATTTCAGCCCATTCTGATACCATCGCGAAAAATGATGAAATTACCCCTGGGGCGACTTTTATTTATGATCAACCTGTTAAATTTCAGCCAATTTCGACACCATCATAATAAATGACGATATTGCCCGTGGCACGATTTTCGTTTCCGATCAACCTGTCAAATATCAGCCCATTCCGACTCCGTCGCGACAAATGACGAAATTGCCCCTGGCGCGACTTTTGTTTAAGATCAACCCGTCAAATTTTCGCCCATTCTGACACCGTCAAGAAAAATGACGAAATTGCCCACGGCACGATTTTTATTTCCGATCAACCAGTCAAATTTCAGTCCATTCCGACACCGTCGCGATAAATGACGAAATTGCCCCTGGCGCGGTTTACGTTTTCGATCAACCAGTTAAATTTCAGCCCATTCCGACACCATCGCGACAAAGGAGGAAATTGCCCCAGGCGCCACTTTTGTTTAAGATCAACCTGTCCAATTTAAACCCATTCCTACACCGTCGCGAAAAATGACGAAATTGCCCCTGGCACGACTTTTGTTTCTGATCAACCTGTCAAATTTCAGCCCATTCCGTCATCGCCGCTATAAATGACGAAATTGCCCCTGGCGCTACTTTTGATTCCGATCAACTGTCAAATTTCAACCCATTTCGACACAGTCACGATAAATGACGAAATTGCCCCTAGCACGATTTGCGTTTCCGATCAACCTGTCAAATTTCCGCCCATTCCGACACCGTCGAGAAAAATGACGAATTTGCCCCCGGCACGATTTTTGTTTCCGATCAACCAGTCAAACTTCAACCCATTCCGACATCGTCGAGATAAATGACGAAATTGCCCCTGGCGCGGTTTGCACTTCCGATCAACCTGTCAAATTTTAGCCCATTCCGACACCGTCGCGACAAAGGACGAAATTGCCCCAGGCACGACTTTTGTTTAAGATCAACCTGTCCAATTTAAGCCCATTCCTACACCGTATTGAAAAATGACGAAATTGCCCCTGGCACAACTTTTGTTTACGATCAACCTGTCAAATTTCAGCCCATTCCGTCACCGTCGCTATAAATGACGAAATTGCCCCTGGCGTGACTTTTGACTCCGATCAACTTGTCAAATTTCAACCCATTCTGACACAGTCACGATAAATGACGAAATTGCCCCTGGCACGATTTTCGGTTCCGATCAACCTGTCAAATTTCAGCACATTCTGATACCGTCGTGAAAAATGACAAAATTATCCCTGGCGCGACTTTTGCTTTTGATCAACTTGTCAAATTTCAGCCCATTCCAACACCGTCGCGATAAATAACGAAATTGACCTTGGCGTGGCTTTCGTTTCCGATCAACCTGCCAAATTTCAGCCCATTCCGACACTGCCGCTATAAATGACGAAATTGCCCTTGGCGCGACTTTTGTTTCCGATCAACCTGTTAAATTTTAGCCATTCCAACACCGTCGCGATAAATGACGAAATTGCCCCGGGCGCGATTTTTGTTTCCGATCAACCTGTCAAATATCAGCCCATTCCGACGTCGTCGCGACAAATGACGAAATTGCCCCTGGCGCTATTTTTGTTTAAGATCAACCTGTCAAATTTCATCCCATTCCTACACCGTCACGAAAAATGACGAAATTGGAGCGAGATTTTTGTTTTCGATCAACCAGTCAAATTTCAGCCCATTTCGACTCCGTCGCGATAAATGACGAAATTGCCCCAAGCTCGACTTTTGTTTCCGATCAACCTGTCAAATTTCAGCCCATTCCGACACAGTCGCGATAAATGATGGAATTGCCCCTGGCGTGGTTTTTGTTTCCAATCAACCTGTCAAATTTCAGCCCACTCTGACACCGTCGCGAGAAATGACGAAATTGCTCCAGGCCCAACTTTTGTTTAAGATCAACTTGTCAAATTTCAGCCCATTCCAACGCCGTCGCGATAAATGACGAAATAGCCCCTGGCGCGATTTTCATTTACGATCAACCTATCAAATATCAGCCCATTTCGACACCGTCGCGACAAATGACGAAATTGTCCCTGGTACGACTTTTCTTTAAGATCAACCTGTCAAATTTCCGCCCATTCCGACACCGTCGCGAAAAATGACGAAATTGCCCCTAGGACGATTTTTGTCTCCGATCAACCAGTTAAATTTCAACCCATTTTGACACCGTCGCGTTAAATGATGAAATTGCCCCTGGCACGATTTTCGTTTCCGATCAACCTGTCAAATTTCAGCCCATTCCGACACAGCCGCTATAAATGACAAAATTGCCCCTGGCGCGACTTTTGTTTCCGATCAACCTGTCAAATTTCAGCCCATTCCGACACCGTCACGATAAATGACGAAATTGCCCCTGGTGCGATTTTCGTTTCGATAACCTGTCAAATTTCAGCCCATTCCGACACCGTCGCGACAAATGACAAAATAGCCCAGGCGAGACTTTTGTTTACGATCAACCTGTCGAATTTCAGCCCATTCCTACATCGTTACGAAAAATGACAAAATTACCCCTGGCACGATTTTTGATTTCGATCAGCCTGTCAAATTTTAGCCCATCCCGACACGTCGCTATAAATGACGAAAATGCCCCAGGCGCAACTTTCACTGAGATCAACCTGTCAAATTTCAGCACATTCTGACACCGTCGCGAAAAATGACGAAATTACCCCTGGCGCGACTTTTGTTTCCGAGCAACCTGTCAAATTTCAGCCCATTCTGACTCCATCGCGATAAATGACGAAATTACCCCGGCGCGGCTTTCGTTATCGATCAACCAGTTAAATTTTAGCCCATTCCGACAACGTCGCGATAAATGACGAAATTGCCCCTGGCACGATTTTCGTTTCCGATCAACCTGTCAAATATCAGCCCATTCCGACGTCGTCGCGACAAATGACGAAATCGCCCCTGGCGCTACTTTTGTTTAAGATCAACCTGTCAAATTTTCGCCCATTCCGACATCGTCTCGAAAAATGACGAAATTGCCCCTGGTACGATTTTTGTTTCCGATCAACCAGTCAAATTTCAGCCCATTCCGACACCGTCACGATAAATGACGAAATTGCCCCCGACGCGATTTTTGTTTCCGATCAACCTGTAAAATTTCATCCCATTCCGACATCTCTGCTATAAATGATGAAATTGCCCCTGGCACTACTTTTGTTTTCGATCAACCTGTCAAATTTCAGTCCATACGGACACCGTCGCGATAAATGAAGAAATTGCCCCCGGCGCGGTTGTCGTTTCCGATCAATCTGTCAAATTTTAGCCCATTCCGACACCGTCGCGATAAATGACGAAATTACCCCAGGCGCGACTTTTGTTTAAGATCAACCTGTCAAATTTCAGCCCAGTTCTACACTGTCGCGAAAAATGACGAAATTGTCCCTGGCGCAATTTTCGTTTTCGATCAACCTTTTAAATTTCAGCCCATTCCGACACCGTCGCGATAAATGATGAAATTACCACAGGCGTGACTTTTATTTAAGATCAACCTATCAAATTTCAGTCCATTCCTACACAGTCGCGAAAAGTGACAAAATTGCCCCTGGCACGAATTTTGTTTCCGATCAGCCTGTCAAATTTTAGCCCATTCCAACATCGCCACTATAAATGACGAAACTGCCCCAGGCACAACTTTGACTAAGTTCAACCTGTCAAATTTTAGCACATTCTGACACCGTCGTGAAAAATGACGAAATTGCCCGTGGCGCGACTTTTATTTTCGATCAACCTGTCAAATTTCAGCCAATTCCAACACCTTCGCGATAAATGATGAAATTGCCCCTGGCATGGTTTTCGTTTTCGATCAACCTGTCAAATATCAGCCCATTCCGACGCCATCGCGACAACTGACAAAATTACCCCTGGCGCGACTTTTGTTTAAGATTAACCTATCAAATTTCCGCCCATTCCGACACCGTCGTGAAAAATGACGAAATTGCCCAGGCAAGATTTTTGTTTCCGATCAACCAGTCAAATTTCAGCCCATTCCGACTCCGTCGCGATAAATGACGAAATTGCCCCCGGCGCGGTTTTCGTTACCGATCAACCAGTTAAATTTCAGCCCACTCCGACAACATCGCGATAAATGACGAAATGACCCCTAGCGCGATTTTCGTTTCCGATCAACCTGTCAAATATCAGCCCATTCCGACGTCGTCGCGACAAATGACAAAATTGCCCCTGGCGCTACTT
>NW_019251701.1:0-1266 GCF_002742605.1 Olea europaea var. sylvestris | reverse complement strand
TCAAACATTCTATTCGAGAAAAATAATCCAAATATCATACGAATAGAACATGCACAAATCCTAATAATCTAGCAAATGATGATTGCTCTGATATCACTTGTTAGAAAATCAAATTAGATCCAAATATAAATTAAATCCTAGGATCAACATCATGCTAAATTACTAGGATTCACAGATTTAGATAATATACCTGTATCCATTGTAAATGATTGCCTACTGTTGCGGAATTATTGCGACAATCGACTACGTACTGATGAATGCAAATGAAGAGGGTGGTTTTTTGTGATCTTCCTCAACAAAATCTCCTTATTCCTCAATGAGACCGTGATTTCTCTTCTTGATGGGGAGAAGGGAAAAGAGTGTGATTTGGTATATTGAGGACCATAACCAAAATAACCTTTATATACTACTTAATTAAGGTTCCCATTATCCCTTAATTAGAGTAATATTAGCCGGTATCTACTCACTTAGTCCATATTAATTTGAGTAGTCTATGGGCATACAAAAAATAGACCACTTGATTTTTGCCCATTATATTAAATAACAAATATAATTGTATTAATATGTTGCCAATATTAATTTAGGAAAATCGTGTTTTTCTAACATAAGATCCACAAAGTTTTATAGTACAGACAGTCCCCAATCTTGTTTCCTTCTGAATTTTTGAAACTTTTGAAAAGACTTCTGAGGTTGGTCTAGCGCACACTTGTATTCTGCATATTAGACGCAGGTTCAAGTTTGGACCATTTTTTGATTTACGCATGCTGATTTCCACTTCCACTTTGTGCAGGGATGGTGTTAATCTTCACTGTATTGTTCCAATTCATATGAGAGTGCTGATGTACTTTCGGTGGCTGGTAAGGATCCTAAAGATGAGTGGATCATGGATTCTTGGTGTGCCTTCCACAAGACATCCAATAGAGATCTTTTCTTGGAGTATAAACCAGATCATGGGAGCAAAGTTTTGCTAGGAAATAACACCACTTGTGATGTAGTGGATGTTGGAGTTATTAAGCTGAAAATGTGGGATGATCTTGAGAGGAATTTGATCTCACTTGGAGCTATGGATGAATCTGGTTGTATCTACAAGGCTCAAGGTGGAGTACTAGATGTTATGAAAGGAATCTTGGTTGTGGTGAAGGGACTGTTCTACGTTTTGCAGGAGAATATAGTCAATGGTGATGCTGCCATGTTTGAAAACAAAGAGGAGCAGGTTGTGTTGAACTCATTACAAGAAAATAACCAGAAAAATGACCAAAAGGGTGG
>NW_019251700.1:0-1266 GCF_002742605.1 Olea europaea var. sylvestris | reverse complement strand
CCGTTTTGGGCCCATAAGTACTTTTTGGAAATGTAGCGACCCTTTTTGGATTGAACTCACCACTTCGTCGTGACGTATGTGGGGTTTTTTGCCATTTTTCGAAACAATGAGCACTTGCATATTTGGAACGCTTGGAGAGTCGACGTAACAAGAATTGAGCGTAACTTTTGCACACGGTGTCCGTTTTGGGCCCATAAGTACTTTTTGGAAATGTAGCGACCCTTTTGGATTGAACTCACAACTTCGTCGCGACGTATGAGGGATTTCGGCCATTTTTCGAAAGAACGAACACTTGCATATTTGGAATGCTTGGTGAGTCGCCGTAATAAGAATTGAGCGTAACTTTTGCTCACGGTGTCCGTTTTGGGCCCATAAGTACTTTTTGGAAATGTTGCGACACTTTTGGATTGAACTCACAACTTCGTCGTGACGTAAGAGGGATTTCGGCCATTTTTCGAAACAACGAGCACTTGCATACTTGGAACGCTTGGAGAGTCGGCGTAAGAAGAGTTAAGCGTAACTTTTGCACGCGGTGTCCGTTTTGGGCCCATAAGTACTTTTTGGAAATGTAGCGACCCTTTTGGATTGAACTCACAACTTCGTCGCGACGATGAGGGATTTCGGCCATTTTTCGAAAGAACGAGCACTTGCGTAATTGGAACGCTTGGAGAGTCGGCGTAAGAAGAATTGAGCGTAACTTTTGCACACGGTGTCCGTTTTGGGCCCATAAGTACTTTTCGGAAATGTAGCGACCCTTTTGGATTGAACTCACAACTTCGTCGCGACGATGAGGGATTTCGGCCATTTTTCGAAAGAACGAGCACTTGCATATTTGGAACGCTTGGAGAGTCGACGTAACAAGAATTGAGCGTAACTTTTGCACACGGTGTCCGTTTTTGGCCGATAAGTACTTTTTGGAAATGTAGCGACCCTTTTTGGATTGAACTCAACACTTCGTCGTGACGTATGAGGGATTTCGTCCATTTTTCGAAAGAACGAGCACTTTCATATTTGGAATGCTTGGTGAGTCGCCGTAATAAGAATTGAGCGTAACTTTTGCACACGGTGTCCATTTTGGGCCCATAAGTACTTTTTTAAAATGTAGCGACCCTTTTGGATTGAACTCACAACTTCGTCGCGACGATGAGGGATTTCGACCATTTTTTGAAAGAACGAGCACTTACGTAATTGGAACGCTTGGAGAGTCGGCGTAAGAAGAATTGAGCGTAACTTTTGCACACGGTGTCCATTTTGGGCCCATAAGTA
>NW_019251699.1:0-1266 GCF_002742605.1 Olea europaea var. sylvestris | reverse complement strand
ACAGGTAAAGCTGTATCCGGCAGGTAACAAGCTAGACTTTGCACGGTAATTTTGGCTGCCTTGTGATACGAATTTGACTTCTTACAAAACATGAAATTTGTAGAAACGTGCCTTATCTTTCCAACCCAACTTGAATCAGCTCGATCAAATGTCTACAGCTCAAGTTATGATTATTTTACCGATAGCTGCTTCTTGCTTGAGGCAGTCACTATTTTTGACTTTTCAACATTATTTTCCTCCACTTGCTCCACTTGTTCTAATTTGGAAATACAAGTGAAATACATCAAATAGATACTCTTTCAAATTTATAATACTCATGCCACCATGTATGTAAATACGTATTTCAATTAATTGCATTTTTAACCATGTATTTATGGAAATTGAATTTACGGCTAGAGAATTGAAATTAAAGACTAACATTAGTGTTTTTAAACAAAGTGAATGTAAAATGCGTTGTAAATGATATATCTTTGAAGAACTTTTAGACACTAATCAATATGCAACAGTTGGACACAATCAACAAGAAGATTTGAGGTTACCTGATAAGTTTTTACTTTCATACATGTACATACTGTCCGAGAATGGTGTACGCCTTTCAACCTAATAATGTTTTGGCTTGCAGGATGAAATTGGACTAGAAAGGTGGTCAGGGCTCCACATGCCTGCAAATATGTACTCCACAATGATCTCTAATATAGTGGAATTCGTCAATGCAGTCACAAAAGCAGCGAAGAACTATCCTATTACAGCATTGTTGGATTCATTGCGACAAACTATACAATCTTGGTTTTGTAAGATTAGAGACACAGCAAATGCCACATTCACAAAGCTGTCCACCAAGTACGAGAAAATGATGAGAGAAATGAGCACATCTTTGAGGAATATGAGGGTGACGATTATATTTGTTACATTACATCATATACATATATATGTGACTTGGTGGACTATCTAGTATGTAAGATATGTGACCTGACATTATCCTTTTCCTTGTTTACAGGTTTCTCCAGCAAACTAGACAATATTTTCAATTGCTGATGAGGGATCATCATTTGTCGTTGATATAGAGAAACGAACTTGCACATGTCGGATGCTTCAATTTGATAAGATGCCATGTCTACATTCATTCATTGTAATAGCAACAACTAAACGGGATTCGTACGAATATTGTTCGTACTTTTACACCCGTGAAGTGTATATGAATGCGTACCAATACAGAGTATACCTAGTGGAGAATCCAAATGAGTGGATTGTGCCCCCGAAAGTTGA
>NW_019251698.1:0-1266 GCF_002742605.1 Olea europaea var. sylvestris | reverse complement strand
TTCCGATCAATCTGTCAAATTTTTGCCCATTCCAACAAAGTCGCGAAAAATGACGAAATAGCCGCCGGCACGATTTTTGTTTCGGATCAATCAGTCAAGTTTTAGACCATTCCGACACCGTCGCGAAAAACGACGAAATTGCCCTCGGCGCGATTTTTATTTCCGATTAATCTGTCAAATTTTAGCCGATTCCGACACCGATGTGAAAAATGACGAAATTGGGCCCAACGCGTTTTTTGTTTCCGATCAATCTGTCAAATTTGAGCCCAATTCGACGCCGTCGCGAAAAATTACGAAATCGCCCCCGGCGCGATTTTTGTTTCCCATCAATCAGTTAAATTTTAGCCGATTTCGACACCGTCGCGAAAAATGATGAAATTGCCCACGGCGCGATTTTTGTTTCCCATCAATCAATCAAATTTTAGCCGATTCCGACACCGTCTCGAAAAATGACGAAATTGCGCCCATTTCGATTTTTTTTCCGATCAATCAGTCAAATTTGAGCCCATTTCGACACCATAGCGAAAAATGACGAAATCTCCCCCGGCGCGATTTTTGTTTCCGATCAATTTGTTAAATTTTTGCTCATTCCAACACCGTCGCGAAAAATAACGAAATCGGCCCCGGCGCGATTTTTGTTTCCCATCAATCAATCAAATTTTAGTCGATTCCGGCACCGTTGCGAAAAATGACGAAATCGACCCCGGCGCGATTTTTTTCCGATGAATCGTTCAAATTTGAGCCCATTTCGACACCGTCGCAAAAAATAACGAAATCGCCCCCGGCGCGATTTTTTTTCCCATCAATCTGTCAAATTTTAGCTGATTCCGACACCGTCGCGAAAAATGACGAAATTGCCCCCGGCGCGATTTTTGTTTCCCATCAATCAATCAAATTTTAGTCGATTCCGGCACCGTTGCGAAAAATGACGAAATCGACCCCGGCGCGATTTTTTTCCGATGAATCGTTCAAATTTGAGCCCATTTCGACACCGTCGCGAAAAATGACGAAATCGCCCCTGGCGCGATTTTTGTTTCCCATCAATCGGTCAAAATTCAGACGATTCCAAAACCGTCGCGAAAAATGACGAAATCGACCTCGGCGTGATTTTTTTCCGAAGAATCGGTCAAATTTGAGCCCATTTCGACACCGTCGCGAAAACTGACGAAATCGCCCCCGGCGAGATTTTTTTTCCCATCAATCTGTCAAATTTTAGCTGATTCCGACACCGTCGCGAAAAATGACGAAATTGCCCCCGGCGCGATT
>NW_019251697.1:0-1266 GCF_002742605.1 Olea europaea var. sylvestris | reverse complement strand
TGTACAAACAGCTTTTTCCTTTCTTGAACCATTAGCGTTCATGATCACATCACATAGCTATATTGTTGGCTAAACCAATTGTGCGGTTAGTTTTGAATGCTCTCGATTTTAGTGATTAGCACGATTAACGAGATAAATATTATAGAACTTGAAGATTGAATACTGATATTTTTAAAGTTGAATAACCATTAAGAACACGTCTATAAAACTTTATAGACGGACAAAGTTCTTAAACCCTCTTAAAAATCGGAGTGCATTTAAACCTATAAAACTTTATTATGACTTTTCGTAGCGGAGTATTTGTAATTGTGCATTGAATTATTTGTTTAACATGATTTTGTGCATCATTTGTAGTGCACGTGTGGGCATGTATCTATTCAATAATTGGTGATTAAATGATAAAACAATAAAGTGGAAGCAATTGCGAGACTCAACTCTTGTGTTTTTTAACACAATGTGGACAAATATTTCAATCAATTTTGGGACAAAAGTTTGACCCCAAAGCATGCAAATCAATAAAAAAATTCCAATTATTGTAATTAGCACACCATTATGTGAACCTCAGTGCTGCACAAACTATTCATGATGTGCCCACTTATAGAATGTTAGGTAATGGAATTGGACAGTACTCGACGATGACAATATATTAAAATGATTGAAATTTTATTTATTATAGTATTTAAATACTATGGTTATAATTTAAATATTATCAACATGTGTACTCTAGTACATAACAAATAAAACCTAAAACCGGGCACATGCATATTTTTTTTTCCATCAATGCTGCACAAACTATTCATTGTGTGCCCACTTATAGATTGTTAGGTAATGGAATTAGGCTATTCTTGGGCGACAACCCCTTGGACGTTCAAGGGTTGTCACAGTGGCTTTGCCAATGGAATTGGATCGTACTCGATGATTGCAATATATTAAAATAATTTAAATTTTATTTATCATAGTATTTAAATACGATGGTTATAACTTAAAAGACATCAACATGTGTACTCTGATACGTAACAAATATATCCAAAGATAGTGTGTACATATATATATATATATATATATATATATATATGCAAACTCTTATATGTTAGTTATACATATAAAAGGAGTAACACAAACTCTTATATGTTAATTATTGGTTCAATTTTTATTTTTTATCAGATGTGGAATATTACCATTCACATACCTCCAAATGGTAGCTTAGCACATTGATCTTTATATCCAAATGATCGTTAAAAATTTAGATGTCTTGTTTGAGCATAT
>NW_019251696.1:1179-1266 GCF_002742605.1 Olea europaea var. sylvestris | reverse complement strand
TTTTCGCGACGGTGTCGAAATCGGCTAAAATTTCTCTGATTGATCGGAAACAAAAATCGAGCCGGGGGCAATTTCGTCTTTTTTCGG
>NW_019251696.1:0-837 GCF_002742605.1 Olea europaea var. sylvestris | reverse complement strand
GCCGGGGGCAATTTCGTCATTTCTCGCGACGGTGTCGAAATGGGCTAAAATTTGACTGATTGATCGGAAACAAAAATCGCGCCGGGGGCAATTTCGTCATATTTCGGGACGGTGTCGAAATCGACTAAAATTTGACTGATTGATCGGAAACAAAAATCTCGTCGGGGGCAATTTCGTCATTTTTTGCGACGGTGTCGAAATGGGCTAAAATTTGACTGATTGATCGGAAACAAAAATCGAGCCGGAGGAAATTTCGTCATTTTTCGCGACGGTGTCGAAATCGAATAAAATTTGACTGATTGATCGGAAACAAAAATCGGGCCGGGGGCAATTTCGTCATTTTTCGCAACGGTGTCGGAATCGACTAAAATTTAACTGACTGATCGGAAACAAAAATCGCGCCGGGGGCAATTTCGTCATTTTTCGCGACGGTGTCGGAATCGGCTAAAATTTGACTGATTGATCGGAAACAAATGTCGCGCCGGGGGCAATTTCGTCATTTTTCGCGACGGTGTCGGAATCGGCTAAAATTTGACTGATTGATCGGAAACAAATGTCGCGCCGGGGGCAATTTCGTCATTTTTCGCGACGGTGTCTGAATCGGCTCAAATTTGACTGATTGATCGGAAACAAAAATCTCGCCGGGGGCAATTTCGTCATTTTTTGCGACGGTGTCGAAATGGGCTAAAATTTGACTGATTGATCGGAAACAAAAATCGAGCCGGGGGAAATTTTGTAATTTTTCGCGACGGTGTCGAAATGGGCTAAAATTTGACTGATTGATCGGAAATAAAAATCGCGCCGGGGGGAATTTCGTCATTTTTCGCGACGGTGTCG
>NW_019251695.1:0-1266 GCF_002742605.1 Olea europaea var. sylvestris | reverse complement strand
ATCATTATGGTCCTCAATTTCTACTGTCCCATTTTCAAAAGCTCATTTCACCACAAAGGGCCAGTCTACCTAGAGCGAAGTTTTCCTTGGTGCATGTAAAGTCTAAAATCAGAAAGTACACTTTCTGATTTGGTGCAGAAGCTTTTATCAAATTTTTTTTTTCATGGAATGATTTCATTTTTGACTTGTAGATTCTAGAATTCTCATAAGGATCGCTCTTTAACTCCTCCAACTCATTTAATTGGCAGGGGGTTTAGTTGTCCTCAAAAGTTAGCCCGAACAAAAGGTCTGCCATCTCCTGAGTGAATGCATCAATCATGTATATTTGGTGACACTCATCATTTTCCTCAGACTGCTTAATGATATAAAAGATGTTAACTTCTAAGGTCATATTCCCTAAAGATAGCTTCATTAGACCATTTCTACAATTTATAAGAGCATTAGCCACAACAAGAAAAGTTCTACTAAGAACTATAGGGATTTTAAAGTTCACATTCACTTTTAAGTCCAAAACTAAGAAGTCAACAGGGTAGTAAAATTTATTAATTTGCACTAAAACATCCTCAATTACTCCTCTTGGTCTTATAGTAAATCGATCAACCAATTGTAGATTTATGGATGTAGGTTTTATCTCACCTAAGCCTAACAAAAAGTAAATTTCATAGGGCTTGATGTTGACACTAGCCCCTAGATCAAGAAGGGCTTGTACAATCTCATGTTTCCCAATAATGCAGGAAATAGTAGGACAACTAGGGTCCTTGTACTTGGACGGGATCTTTTGCACAATCACAGTACTCACTTACTCAACCAAGAAAGCAGTTTTCTTAAGATGGAGTTTCCTTTTCACGGTGCACAAGTCTTTGAGGACTTTATCATGTTTAGAATGAAATAATAAGTGTTATTTATAGGAAACCCATAAAACCTAGTTAAAAAAGAATAAAATTCTAAAAGATTACAAAAGTTACGAAAGAGTAAAGTTCTAACATAATTAGGAAATTAGTGGAAATTGGGAAAATCTCGTCATTGTTTTAATTTGTGTGATCGCATAGTGCTAATCCATGCTGCATAGAAGCCGCTTCCGCCTCCTCTGATTTATCTGAAAATGGCTATGCAGTAGCATAGTTGCTTGGTTGACTACCTTTCTTTGTTGCTCGAATCACATTTATCCAACCCATTTCCTCACTGGAGTCCAACACAAACCATGCTCATTTGCTTATTGAGATCGATATTTCATCCATTGTAGCTTGCGCAAGTAATCCCATCGCT
>NW_019251694.1:0-1266 GCF_002742605.1 Olea europaea var. sylvestris | reverse complement strand
CCCATTCCGACACAGTCGTGAAAAATGACGAAATTGCCCCCGACCCGATTTTTGTTCCTGATTAGCCTGTTAAATTTGAGCCCGTTCCGACGCAGTCGAGAAAAATGACGAAATTGCCCCCAGCGCGATTTTTGTTTCCGATCAACCGGTCAAATTTGAGCCCTTTCTGACACAGCCGAGAAAAATGACGAAATTGCCCCCGGCGCGATTTTTGTTTCCGATCAACCAGTCAAATTTTAGCCAATTCCGACACAGTCGCGAAAAATGACGAAATTTCACCCGGCGCTATTTTTGTTCCCGATCAACATGTCAAATTTGAGCCCATTCCGACACAGTCGAGAAAAATGACGAAATTGCCCCGGTGCGATTTTTGTTTCCGATCAACCAATCAAATTTTAGGGAATTTCGACAGAGTCGCGAAAAATGACGAAATTACACCCGGCGAGATTTTTTGTTTCCTATCAACAAGTCAAATTTGAGCCCATTCCGACACAGTCGCGAAAAATGACGAAATTGCCCCCTCGCGATTGTTGTTCCCGATAAACCTATCAAATTTTAGCCCATTCCGACGCAGTCGAGAAAAATGACGAAATTGCCCCCGGCGCGATTTTTATTTCCGATCAACCTATCAAATTTTAGTCCATTCCGACACAGTCGCGAAAAATGACGAAATTGCCCCCGGCGCGATTTTTATTTCCGATCAACCTATCAAATTTTAGTCCATTCCGACACAGTCGCGAAAAATGACGAAATTGCCCCCTGCGCGATTTTTGTTCCCGATAAACCTGTCAAATTTTAGCCCATTCCGACGCAGTCGAGAAAAATGACGAAATTGTCCACGGGGCGATTTTTGTTTCCGATCAACCGGCCAAATTTGAGCCCATTCCGACACAGTCGAGAAAAATGACGAAATTGCCCCCGGCGCGATTTTTGTTCCCGATAAACCTGTCAAATTTTAGCCCATTCCGACGCAGTCGAGAAAAATGACGAAATTGCCCACGGGGCGATTTTTGTTTCCGATCAACCGGCCAAATTTGAGCCCATTCCGACACAGTCGAGAAAAATGACGAAATCGCCGCCGGCGCGATTTTTGTTTCCGATCAACCAGTCAAATTTTTGCCAATTCCGACACAGTCGCGAAAAATTACGAAATTGCCCTGGGGCGATTTTTTTTTTCCGATCTACCTGTCAAATTTGATCCCATTCCGACACAGTCGAGAAAAATGACGAAATTGCCCCCGGCGCGATTTTTATTTCAGATCAAAT
>NW_019251693.1:0-1266 GCF_002742605.1 Olea europaea var. sylvestris | reverse complement strand
CACTAGGGGCAATTTTGTCAGTTTTCGCGACGGTGTCGGAATGGGCCGAAATTTGGAAGGTTGATTGGAAACGGCCCGCGAAATTGGACTCGAGGTACAAACCCGAGATCACGGGATATTAGCCAAATTCCTTCGTTTGGGCATCCGAATAATTAATTTCCCTATTAATTATGCCACGTTGAAGAAGTGTTGCACAGAAAATTAACAAAGAGAAATCGCAGCAGGGGCAATTTTGTCACTTGACGTGACGGTGTCGGAATGGGCCGAAATTTGGCAGGTTGATTGGATATCTCCCCCGAAATTGGATTCGGGACACAAACCCGAGATCACGGGATTTTAGCCAAATTCCTTCGTTTGGACCTCTGAATAGTTAATTTCCTTATTAATTATGTTAGGTTGAAGAAGTGCTGGATAGAATATTAAAAAAGAAAAATCGCACCAGGGGCAATTTTGTCATTTTTCGCGACGGTCTCGAAATGGGCCGAAATTTGGCAGGTTGATTGGAAACGACCAGCGAAATTGGACTCGGGGTAAAAACCCGAGATCACGGGATTTTAACCAAATTCCTTCGTTTGGGCCTCCGAAAAATTAATTTCCTTATTAATTACGTCTTGTTGAAGAAGTGCTGGACAAAGAATTAACAAAGAAAAATCGCACCAGGGGCAATTTTGTCATTTATAGCGACAATGTCGGATCGGGCCGAAAATTGGCCGGTTGATTGGAAACGGCCCGTGAAATTGGACTCGGGGCACAGACCCGGGATCACGGGGTCTTAGCCAAATTCCCTCGTTTGGGCCTTCGAATAATTAACTTCCTTATTAATTATGTCTGTTTGAAGAAGTGTTGCACAGAAAATTCACAAAGAAAAATCGCAGCCGGGGCAATTTTGTCATTTGGCGTGACGGTGTCGGAATGGGCCAAAATTTGGCAGGTTGATTGGAAACCTCCCGCGAAATTGGATTCGGGACACAAACCCGAGATCACGGGATTTTTGCCAAATTCCTTCGTTTGGACCTCTGAATAATTAATTTCCTTATTAATTATGTTAGGTTGAAGAAGTGCTGGACAGAATATTAAAAAAGAAAAATCGCACTGGGGGCAATTTTTTCATTTTTCGCGAAGGTCTAGAAATGGGCTGAAATTTGGCAGGTTGATTGGAAACGACTAGCGAAATTGTACTCGGGGCACAAACCCGAGATCACGGGATTTTAGCCAAATTTCTTCGTTTGGGCCTTCGAAAAATTAATTTCCTTATTACTTACGTCT
>NW_019251692.1:0-1266 GCF_002742605.1 Olea europaea var. sylvestris | reverse complement strand
ATGAAAAGTGGCTTTTGATTTCATGATAACTTCGTGTTTGTTTATTTTTGGCGAATTGCTAGTCTAATTCGATTGGAATCGAGCAAACGAAAAGTGGTTTTTGATTTCATGATAACTTCGGGGTTTGTTCATTTTTGGCGAATTGCTAGCCTAATTCGATTGGAATCTAGCCAATGAAAAGTGGTATTTGATTTCAGGATAACTTCGCGTTTGTTCGTTTTTGGAGAATTACTAGTCTAATTCGATTGGAATCGACCCAATGAAAAGTGGTATTTGATTCCATGATAACTTAGGGTTTGTACATTTTTGGCGAATTGCTAGTCTAATCCGATTGGAATCGAGCCAACAAAAAGGGGTTTTTGATTTCTTGGTAACTTCGGGTTTGTTCATTTTTATGCCTGTTGCTAGTCTAATTCGATTGGAATCGGCCCAATGAAAAGTGATTTTGATTTCATGATAACTTCGGGTTTGTTCATTTTTGGGGAATTACTAGTCTCATTCGATTGGAATCGAGCCAGCAAAAAGTGGTTTTTGATTTCATAATAACTTCGGGTTTGTTCATTTTTGGTGAATTCCTGTCTAATTCGATTGGACTCGATCCAACGTATAGTGGTTTTTGATTTCATGATGACTTCGGATTTGTTCATTTTTGGCAAATTGCTAGTCTAATTCGATTGGAATCGAGCAACGAAAAGTAGTTTTTGATTTCATGATAACTTCGGGTTTGTTCGATTTTGGCGAATTTCTAGTTTAATTCGATTGGAATCGAGCAACGAGAAGTGGTTTTTGATTTCATGATAACTGCGGGTTTGATCGATTTTGGTGAATCGCGAGTTTAATTCGATTGGAATCGAGCCAATGGAAAGTGGCTTTTGATTTCATGCTAGCTTCGGGTTTGTTTATATTTTGCGAATTGCTACTCTAATTCAATTGGAATCGACCCAACGAAAAGTGGTTTTTGATTTCTTGGTAACTTCGGGTAAGTTCATTTTTATGCGAGTTGCTAGTCTAATTCGATTGGAATCGACCCAATGAAAAGTCATTTTTGATTTCATGATAACTTCGGGTTTGTTCATTTTTGGGGAATTGCTAGTCTCATTCGATTGAAATCGAGCAACGAAAAGTGGTTTTTGATTTCATGATAACTTCGGGTTTGTTCGTTTTTGGCAAATTCCTGTCTAATTCGATTGGACTCGATCCAACGTATGGTGGTATTTGATTTCATGATAACTTCGGGTTTGTTCATTTTTGGCAAATTGCTAGTCT
>NW_019251691.1:45351-49275 GCF_002742605.1 Olea europaea var. sylvestris | reverse complement strand
GAGAGTCTTCTCACACACTTGAACAACGAAAGCAGTATTTTATTTGAAGCTTTAGTATGAGAGAGAGAGAGGGGGATGGTTTGTCATAAGCATATGGAAGGAAAGGGCAGTATATATTGCGTTTCTCTGGATACGTGCATACTACAATGGTAGTCTGGTTAAACACTGATTGGATAATGTAAATGCGAGATCTACCCAGAGACTTGGGGTGGCTGAAATCTGTAAAGAGAGGTTTGCTGGAAATGTGATTTCCATACCTGATGCATATGCTTCAAGCTGGTTACCTGGTGACTGTGGAAGTGATAGAAATGATATTCATCAAGGATCCAATACCCAAATACGTAGGATTTTGAGAACTCTTAAATTTGACCTTAAATGTACGACAGTCTTGTCTCAAACGCTGCCTACTTTTAGCAGCAAAGGAGGTGCTATGGACTTAGTTCAGAGGATAAAAATATATAACACAAAAGGAAAGTGAAGTGAAAGAGATTCGATCAAGCAATTGCCATTTCAACCAATGGAAGCTAGAAGTGTGGGCCATTGCAATTGAGGAAATCTAGAAGTATCTTGTTTTGGTCCTGGGTTTATACATACCCTTGTTATGTTACAGACATGCCTCATGGAGGCTCTCTTTTAACAATGCATTGTTCTTAGAGAGGTGCAGGATTATTGTTCAAGTGTCTAGTGTTAAACACCACGGTTCATTCCTTTGATAGAATTTAACAACACAAGTATTGATGCCATAACTCGTGTGAATTGAGAAGAAAAATAATTTTTCACTATTAATGATAAACAAAATTATTGAACTCGTTAGGATAAGTGGTATTATTCAACCAGACAAAACAACAAGCAGTGAAACCAAAGATGAAAGGAAGGGAGGATTAGGGAAATCCTCTTGATTGTAACTTTCTCCGGACCTTCAGGAAGGGCTCTCTTATCTCTTCCTTCTCCGAGCTCAGGTTATGGAAGAAGGAACCGAGAGACCTTGCCAGTGAAGTAAATCATCACACCTATGGTCCAACCAATTGGGAGAGAATCAATAGATTTCTTTTTGGGAGCGATTCATCCTTCCCGAACGCAGAATACAATGGCTGGCTCAATGGAAAATTTGAAAGAGCTGTATCTCATTTCTTATTGTTTCAAAAAAAAAAAAAAAAAGTCCAAGAAATTACATTGAGCTGTCTCCTATCCTTTTTTTTGGGGGATCTGGGGTAGGTGGGTCTTGGGTGGTTCAGCATGCTTCTTTATGGATGTAATAGGACTTTTTAGTGGAGATGATCTCTTGTTTTAACATGTATTTTTGTCTGAGAAGGTGGTATTGGTATTTCAGGTGCAGCTCCCTGTTCTTATCCACCGTCAGAATCGTCAGGTCCAATGAATTTTGGTAGCTCCTCATATGATAACCCTGGTTTTGCTGCAAAGATTAGCAAGGATAGAAGCATGGAAGTGTTTCCAACCACGCCTTCATCTGATCTTGCAGCTGGTAAAAGTGCAGCTGGAAAGCCATCGGATCATGGGGCAGCTAGTACACTGGTTAATGCAAATAAGATAATTCAGGTACTTTCTTACCACAACACTCTGGGCATTTCACCTTCTTTTTTCTACTCCCTTCTGTGTTTATTTTGGTGCACCATTCTGAGTTACGTTTCTTCCATTTATCTTTGTGATTTCATCTGTGCTTTACCATCTTGAAGTTCCTGGATGGAGAGAGATTAATTGATTGATGGCTCCTATATTAATTTTGTCATCCATTTATTGGAAGTCAGCCATTTATTCTATCTTTTGTTCCTGTGTTCAATCTGTTTTAATCTTAATGTTGATGGTGCAATGATTAACTCGACTCTCAGATTTTAGTAGTTGGAGGATGTATTGTATCAGTTAGTTTATTGTTGGAATTGTGAAATTTTTAAAGTTTAGAATAATTATGAAATTATAATATTGGGATGGAAGGGATTATTCTCTAACAATCACAATAATGTCCTTATTTGTTAAATATGCTAAATGTTTCTCATTGTATAGAATATGATCAGTCTTTTATGTTGCATGCCTACCGTAGATGGAAAACGTAAAAGGAAAGCATTGTCTTCAAAGTTGCAGCCATAGTGCGAGCCCAAGGTACATGGTCGCTTCCAGCAACGTCTCATGTCCATTTGCACATGCGAGCGATATTGAAGTTTTGCAATTGAACTCATTGTAGTGACATGGTTGAGTTTGATCTTACTAGATATGATACTAAAAATGAAAACCAGTAATTGTTGTAGAATTAGGCCCCCCTGTATGACAACCATTATAATGAGAAATTTGGGTAAAATGTATTCTGGAATAGTAGTTTTCGGGAGAATGTGTGGTTAAAAAGAAGGAATTTTTTTTGATTTATGTGTAATATTATTTTATTAAAGAATGTGTGGTTGAACACGAGAGAAAAATGTATTAAAATTTTAAAGGGAATCAAACAAGGCCTAAGCATTCAAATTGCAGCTTTATTAAGCTGGAATTCTTAAATGCTCAAAGCAGCATTATATAAATTAGAATGGTGAACCGTCATCTGACAATGAATATGAAGCTGTGTAGATATTTTACAACCGTGTAGAAATAAAAAATAAGAAATAAATGAATTCATACCACTATATAGATTACTAATGCGGAAAGGTTTCAGTTATACATTTGTTCTCTACCCACATCAATTGGAACTCATAGAGTCTGGTAATACAATGCATAAAATTATTTGTAAAATAGTAGATTTGTTGCTTACTTCATAGATATATAATATATGATATATATTTAAAGAATAGACAAATATAGGTTATTTATTAGTTTTAACTTTTCCCAATGTACTAGTTTCGAAATATTTTCCTTTTTTAGTCTCAGGAGTTATAGCTGATATTGGGAACATTGATAACTATTTTGATGACTTTCACCAATCCAGTTTTCAAAATCCTTTTGCTAATTTTGTTAGTTGGCTTGAATAATATTGTAGTCATATCTTGAAGTCTATCAGAGCTGTTTCATTCTTTAGCCGCCAAAAGACAAGTCCTTTAGTCAACTAAATAGTTTTCAAATAATTAATTCTCAGAGTATATATGAGATTTCACGAAGACATGAAAGTAATAAGAAACTTCCTTACTAGTTCTTCATTTGAACTATTTTTCTGATTTGGAAAAACTTCACAAAAAACATTAAAATTCATGCTTTGAAAGATCATGACATGGATTTTGACCAGCCAAAGGAGGAATCTTCTTTTTATAGAGGTATAGTAGATGGTTCCTGTTTCAATGGGTAACCTTGAAAGTTTTATTTTCATTATCTGTTCCTCATCCTTGAGTGGGTTAACTTGTCATGGTAACGTGATGTTGTGCTAATTATTTAATCTCTATGAGCTGTGTTAATTGCATTTTCCCTGTCTAGACATGCAAGATCTCCCATTATGTGAACATAATGGTTAAGTTACATACTGCCACAATAGAGTTAGATAAGAAAATAACAGTAAGATGATTGCCCTTTCTATGTAAATTGATTCAGAAGGATGTACCTGAATGCAGGAAGAGAGATAAAATTAAGATAATTCAGGTATTTAACCTTACCTAAGTGAGATTTAATATAATTTTCTCCAGGAGCTTGTCACATCTTATTTGAATCAACTATAATCATTCTATTCTATCTTATCTCGTGAGCGACGCTTAATAGTTTTATTAGAAGATGATAGGCTACTTAAGCAAGCTACCTGTGCTCTGAAATTTCCTCCTCATCATAAATTCCTAATAAATAATTATTAGTTTTTGAAGAAAATTTGTCCTGCCAGAGACCGGGCTGAAAATTTGGAAAGCCTGAAAGCTTGTGACAAGTGATTAAGAATACACTGTAACAGTAACTTAGCAACAAAACAACAGTTATTAAAATTCTTTTCTCCTCTACTTGTACAAGCTC
>NW_019251691.1:35711-37493 GCF_002742605.1 Olea europaea var. sylvestris | reverse complement strand
AGGCTTTTCTGACCACGGTTCGGCAACGGCAAAGTATACGCGCGTGGACCGGTTCATGTCGCCCACGCGTTGGTGTTGGAAAACGAGCATAACCACCTCGTAGTGCCTAGACCGTCCCGAATGCTTGTTTTATCATCAGCTGCTTCGACTGTATAGTATCCGATAAAACAGTTGTATACCGCTATTTTTATGGTCTTAAGTTCTTGGTTTAGAGTAGAGGTGAAGGAGTTCCCAGGGTCCGCTGACGATTTAGGCGTTGTTAAGCTGTTGCAATTGGGATCGAAGATATCAGACGCAATTTGTATGCGGAGATATGGAGTTGTTTGGGTGGTGAATATGGTGAAGTTGAGGATGGATGGCAAGTTGGAGGATTTCGTTGCTAAGTTTAATGAGTCTTTTAGAGCCTTTGGTCACAGTATTGTGCTAACAGTCTAGGTAGGTTTCTGATGATAATAGTGTGTGGGAGAGGTGTCGGGAGTGGTGATGGTGCTGGAAGGTGTGAATGAAGAAGGATGGGCATTGATTTCAGTTATCGATTTCTTTGATGTCGAAGATAAGGTTAAATGTTGAATAATTAAAGAAGGAAGCCAACAAGGGATGACTTGTGTCAGAGCTACGGTGAATCTACAAGCTTCGCAGAACGTCGATCAGCGGATAATGAATCATAAGGAAAGGGCGGTTAATGAGATCAGTGATCCTCGTGAGCACATCTCGAGATCTAATCAGGAAGGACAATTAAAGGTGCACAAGTCTAAGGAAATGACTACAGAAGGTATACTTGATAGTTTTTGGAATAGCACTGGAATAAGGGCTCAAACCAAAGCATTGAAAGGGGAGTTGGATGAATTAAGTAGGTTATTGGATTGTGGGTCTGTAGTGAGCCCCAAGAAGACCTACCATCATACGTATGGGGTAGGTTTGGATGGAACCCATGCTAATGAGGTCTTGGTTAAATCATGTGGTGAGTCTCAGGTGCGAACTAAAGTGGTGGATGTGGAACCTCAGGCTAAGGAAGGGGATCCAAGTATTTTGAATTTGGAGGCAGAGATACTAGATGCAATTAAAGACAATTGCTCAATGTTTGTCGATGTATTTGACACGAATCCAGTAGAGGGATTAGGTACAACGATGGAACAAGAGATCGGAATTGGATTGGCAAATAGATCAGCTTTGGTAATTGAGAAACAGTAAGGGGCAATAGGTAACTATTGTAGTGAACACCTACTCTAGGAAATATTATAAGTCCTTAAAAAGAGGGGGATTTAGGGAATGATAAAGTTTTGGTGGTGTGGGTCGATGGCGCAAGGAAGGGAAATATGGATAGTGATCTAGTACACATGGAGGAAGAGGTGGGACATTACTATGATCCTCCTTACGCGGAGGAGATTGTGAGAGTTAATGCACTTGACGTTAGACCCCCATCGTCAAATTGGGTTCTTTAGAAAATTCTAGACTTCAGTGAGATGGTATGTCTTGCGATGGGTATGAAACTGGGCTCTTGCAATTATTTGAGTAGCTGGAGGCCGGTAGGGGACAATAGATTCGTACACCAGGATGTAAGAGAAGAAAAGGTAATTGTGACCTTAAGCCAAGTCAAGGAGAGGATTGTTGGGGAGGGATGACGTAGCATTAGTTGGAACGTAAGGGAGTATAATGAAGTTGGAAAAAAGGTTAGGTGTTCAAAATCTGTTAAAGGGATGGAGGGCTCACATTATATGCTTACAAGACATAGTTGGAGGTCGTTTCAATGGCTATTGTGGGCAGCCTATGGGAGGGTCAGCT